>NC_045732.1:18772800-19072800 GCF_009834535.1 Camelus ferus
AATGAATGCATGAAGCCAACTGGTGTCTGGCTTCAAAAGCAAATGTTGAAACACTTTGCTTTTTCATACAAGTAGCACCTTTCAAGCCCCCCTACTCTGGACACCATGCTCAGTTTTCCCATAACTATACCTGACTCCGGGATCGCTCATGCTGTGTCCGTGGTAACGGTAAGTCTGCAGCTCCATCAGTATGGGCCCCTACAACGGAACCCAGGGGAGGTGAGAAGAGACGCTGTGCACAGCCTCCAATGCACACCCTTTCAGGATCACAGATACTCTCATTACATCTCCTAAGTTAAGAATTTCTTCTTATGCGACTGATTCTTTCCTAACTCTTCTCATTTCTAATACCTATTCATCAAATGTTTCATCCTTATTTTTAACAGGAACTTAGTAAAAGCTACCTACTGCAGCTTACTTTGAATCTACAGACCCCAATGACATTACATAAACAATGGTCTGTTTCATCAGTATTGCATTTGATATATAATTCTATAAGAACAGCTCGAATTTAATGCATCAAGGCTTATTAGACAGCAGGAATGGCCTTTATCTTCAGGGTCCATAAACCACTCTTTTCCCCCTAGTCACAGGTGAAATCATCTACAAGCATTCTCTGACCCTTTTAAGCTAGTGAAAAACACTAACATACACCATAACACAAGATTAAAAGCAAACCTCCAGTTCTCCTGTCCTTCTGCACTTTTCAGCACACATAAAAATAGGCTGCACAGGGGAAATTTCTACCTCACACCCATCTCCTGCAGTGTTTCGTAGGGGCTGGCAACGAATCCTGCTTCACGCAGGTCTGGCTAGTGTGTCACAAAGTTAGGAGGCTCCTATGACCTGATACCTGACCCCACCTCTGCGAGTCTGGCTACCACCAAGGAGCTTGCTCATGCTGCACTAGCCCCCTCCCGGGAGACAACTTGGAATACTGAGGGGATGGGGTAGATCTAGGGTCCCTGGGCAGTTTGGTGTAGTACTTAAAAAGGGGGGCTCTGAATCCAGGTGCCCGGGTTCCAATCCTGGCTGTAATATATCGTAGCTAACTCTGTACCTCAGTTTCCTCACCTACAAAACGGTCATAACCTAACTCAGAGTTGCGCTGATTAAGGAATACATAAAAACTGCTTAGTGCGTTGGCTGACCTATCAATCCCTCATTAACTGTCAGCTAGTCATTGCTCTGTCATCCAGTAGCTATTTGGAAGCACAATGGGTTGGGCTAAGGAGATGGGGATAAAGGGACTTTTCCAGCTGCTCCCATAATTCCAAGATCAAGCTCTGGTCAGGATGGAAACGTCAATACACACTATAACCTACTCATCCTTTCCACGTAGGGGTGGACGCCACCTATTCTTTCAGGAACTGGGGGAGAAGAGGAGGATACCTACCACCCAGAGCCTGAACCCCCTCATCTTGGACTCCTGATGTAGACCACTGAGTCCACTGCCACCAACCTGCCATCAGCTATTTTATTCTCTTCTCATTTTCTCTTCAACAGCTCTGTATTTCCCTCCCCACTTCGTCCTCTCTCCCATTTTCATCACTGCAGTCAAATCTTCTTTGCGTTACTGCCCAATACACATGAGGGAAAGGTAAACCTCGGGAGCACGCTTTCTGGGCTGTGGAACACTGATTTAGGGAGAACAACATCTTCCCACGGGCTTGGATGGCATGTAACCCTCTTTTTAGGACAATCTCACTGTTCCCTTCTCCCCTCCAGTAATATAACTGAATGATCATGATTCTCAGGACTGAAACAGCAGGACTAAGACTATTCTATAAATTAAATATTATGGTTACATTATACACAAACTTATACTGAATGCCTAATACATAAACAAAGGTCTGTGCTGGGCAATGTGGGTGTCCCCAGTCTATTCACTTATGGGGCTTATGATTAATTGAGGGGAGGGGAATTAGAGGCATGTAATAAAACAAACCTGTCACAATGAAGACAGGCAAAACACTAAGCACTGGAAGAAAAGATTTACCCCAAATGGGGGAAACAAGGAATATTCCCCAAAAGATGAGTTACCAGGACCACGTTATTTACAGAGGGAACCAATTCACTTAACTGGACTCTGCTTCCATCTTATTCACCTCAATTAACAGCTACCCCTAAATAGCTACAACAGACATGTGGGAGGCATTCTTTTCAGACAGATAAATGTCATCAGAAATCTCTAGCCTAGAGGTCTACAGGAAACTCTTACCTTTCCAGATCTACAATAGGCAGCTGCAAACCTCGTGGCCTCTCGGACACACAGGATATCCATTCCATCTACCTGTTAATAAATAGGAAAGGGCACAGCATAATGCAACTGCCTAAAACCATTTTCATTTTACATGAGCTGCCCATGCACTGAGAAAACAGACCTCTTCAATTTGTATGAGGTTAAGGGCAGGCACACAGACACTAGGCCATGAGAGTGTAGCCCCAACTCCACGAAAGGAGGCCTTACCCTCAGCCCAGGAATGAAGTCGCCTCTCTTGTAGTAATCAGTGCTGGCTGCTGCCCTCTCCACAGATGTTCCCATCCCATAGCGGTTATTCTCACAGATGAAAATACAAGGCAACTTCCACAAAGCTGCCATGTTGTAAGCTTCAAATATCTGACCCTGGAAGTGTGTATAAAAGATCAAGTGGTTTCATTTTGCTGTTTTTCTGTAGACTTCATCATCCACAAGAGCTGCTGCTCTACCTGGCAGAAAAAGTTCCCCTCATCTACAAGTCCACTTCCGAGGCAAAGGAGAGTGTGTGTGTGTTGGGGGGGAGGTAGGGGGAGAAGCAGCAAGCGCATCATCTCTCTGCAACTAAGTGACAAACCTAATACTACTACTTGTTTCTGTGGGGCCAAGGTGGTAGTACAGACGACAATGGGAAAAGATCAACATGTAAACATGTACAGCTATCTAATTTTATGCTCTATTATGAATTCTATGAGACCCTCTGGATAACCAGAGTGAACAAGTGTCTGAGAATCAGCATCCAGAGCAGGGCCTCACAGAGTGTCGTCTACAGACTGCTGATTACTGAGACTGTCACACGAAAGCAGAAAGAGTCATGGCTCAGAAACCATGACAGGTGTCTGACGATGCCATGGCATCCAAGAGAATGAGTCTGTACATTACAGTACTGGTTTAAGACCTGGTTTACAATGGACAAAAAAGTAAAATGGTCCTTCACCACAGAGTTTGTGAAGCATGGAAGTAGAACAAAGGAGCGCTCCTTCTCAGGAGTGCACCCACACAAAGTGCTTGCGAAACAATGCTAAGATGTAAATCTCTAACCTGTGGCCATAAAACCAAGTTGTAGCTTGCCATATGAATGTCCACTTCAACTAATAAGTAACACAATACTTCTCCACAAACTCCACTAAAAATAGTCAACACTTTGGGGAAAACATTATAATCATTATTGCAAAGAGATACACACTCACCTGATTAGCAGCACCATCGCCATACAAAGTCAAACAGACCTCATCTTTTCCATTATACTTACAGGCCAAAGCAATCCCAGCTCCCAAGGGCACCTAATATTAAGAACAACCAAGAAATAAACCACAGAAATCCACAAGGGGAGAAATTGATGCTCTCAATGTTAACCCCTGGCCAGACTATGAGCTAGAAATGACACTGTCCCTAGAAACTCTCCCTACTCCAACCTTGTCTCTGTTTATCCCACCCCCAATATTATAACCAAATTGGTGAAATAACATGAATAATTATTATCATATTCTATTTCAACTATTAAGCAATAACATCTCTGATTCAAAGATTCAACTACTAATCCAAAAACAAAACCCCAAAATGAAACCAAGGGTTTAAAAATAAAAACAATAAAATGCTAGAATCTTAGTATTTTAGAAAGTAAACCAAACAACGTAGATATGATTTTACACTGTTACTTGTTCATTATTTACTAATTGAGGAGGACGACACAATCACAGAAGATGGTTTTAGATTCAAACTAGGCCCCTAAAATCCTGACGACCAGCCTCTCCTGGCCTCGCACCAGTGCCAGCATGGTCTACAGCAGGCAGAGAAGTGGGCAAAGAGGATGCGACAAGGCAATCAGTGTACTGAAATATAAGTTAAAAGGTGAAGGTATAGCTCTATTACTAGAGGCTCCTGCTTACTTATAAAACACAACAAATATGTAAAAGGAAAAACGTTAAATCACGTTCAGATCTATTTATTAAATTTTCAAGTGGTAGGGTGTGAAGCAATGGGTCATTTAAAGCACACCAAGCCACTCGAAATACTAAAAAACTTCAGAGGGAAGTCCTCTGGGTATGAAATACTGCAAAGACGTGGGCCAGGGTCAAATCCAGGAAACCATGCAATCTTCATCCTCAACTACCTGAGCTCCCACAATGCCATTGCCCCCGTAGAAGTTCTTGGCATACATATGCATCGATCCTCCTTTTCCTTTAGCACAACCTCCTCTTCGTCCTAGAAATGGCAGTACACACACATAACACGTAAAAAACCAAATACATGAAACAAACAAAAACCCCAAGTATTTGCTTAAAGGCTCAACCATTAGAACTCAGAAGCCAATTCAATTATATAAGCACCTGTCCCTCTATGCAAATATGTATTCCTCCTTGTCTCCTGGTCCTTTTATAATAAAGGTCAAACCAGTCCCATGTCCTTGATCTTTCCAACCTTTCCAACTATCTAATCACCTAGTTTCCTTCAGATGTTAACGTGGTAACCTAGACTTTTTCTTTCTGCCAGTAACAAACATCTTCCCATTTCTCCTATACTGGTACACTAAACAGTTCAAGAATCAAGGGTGACAAGGGAGTATTAGCAAGATTCCTAGAATTCTACGTGTACACAATGAAATGCTTATACTCAATTTATTTTCTTTGACTGCTAGATTTCTGCTGGCATGTTTAAATGATAAACACTATTCTGATTTTATAGAGTTGACCTTTTAAAACTTTTACCGAGAACTCAGATAACCTCAAAAATGGTTAGTTTACTCAAAAGCATAACAGAGGTACCAGAGCACCAAAAGGGAGATGATTTTTCTGGGTTTTGGTGTTTTTCTAAAACCTCAAAAAGGTTTTAATGTTAACTTATAAGTGGTTAGCATCTTAGTAAGAGATTTGAAAACTCAATTCACTAATTTCCTCTTTTTGTAAATTAATAGCAAACCTGTAAGTTCTGCGAGAATTTCTCGGACAGAAAGCCCACGAGTAAAGGTAAAGCCATGAGCCCGGTAGGCTGTGATCAGATGGTCTGTGGGGTTTATTCCAGCCTCCAGGCCCACACAACAAGCTTCCTGCATTCAAGGAAAAAGCAGCAACGAGTCAATACAGTACACATTTCTAGATAAAAGGTTTCCTAGACTATTATGAAACATTTGGCCCAGTACAACTCTTCATTAATAACCACAGCAAGTAGCTGTATTTTTTCATCAGAAACAGAGTAAAGGATAAGGCTCAAGCCAGAGCCATAAATTGGCAACCCAGATATGGTGTTTCCTTTAAGCCTGTACAGTGATTGGAGAAAAAAATCCTGAATCAGATGTCAACATTAAAGTGTTGGGGGAATTTCACATGAAAATTGAGACTTCTGTCTTCTCTCAAAGAAACAAATAGGAAGTATTAGCCCTGTATTTCCATGTGGCACCGGCTGGCTGGAACCAGGTCATGACTTCCCCTGAAGTGGGCGACCGGCAGGTGCTGCCTGCTTCCATTCACCACCAGTCCCTGTCACCATTCTCAATTCCTCGTATAGCTGGCAGCCTTCACTCATTTATCCTACCTAACTAATGCCTGGTAGGCTTTTGATTTTGTAAACCTTGGCCTAAACCCACAACACAAAAATATATCCAGTACAGGTAATCACACTGCCATACAGCACAGGAAGTCAGCAACGTGATGCATAAGTAAACTCTTCAGCATAAGCTCATAGCAGGTCTCAGTATTCCCATTTTCATTCTAAAATACCAGCCTCAAACCCTCTAATAGGTAAAGCAGGGTAAAAAACAAAAAATACACACCATACTTACATTCCTAAATAACACAGTTTTATTACAAAACTGCCACTCACCTGACCATCACACAGGTGACAGAAACCACGAATAATTTTCTGTTTATACAGCTGATCTGCCTTTAACTCCATTCGGCGCACAGTCTGCATCATCCGGTAGTATTTGAGCCCGTCCTCCCTGGTAAGCACCGTAGTGACAGGAGGGCCCTCTTCCAGCCGGTGAAGATCGCATTTCTGAAATGTAATCAGACAATTCTCTCACGGTCACTACAATGTAAACACTGCCAATCTACTGTAAGATCTAACTCCACTGTAAACATTTAACTTAAAACCAGCAGACAAGCACATCAGAAATGCTACATACTGCTTCTGACTCCTTAAATCACAGTGTTCACTGTGCAGTGGGATGGGGTTTCAGAGGAAGGAAATCTTTCTAAGATGACTTTCACTGAAAACTCCTAGAAGTTAACTGAGTTGTAGGTTGAAAGACAAACTTTCAAAAAGAAGCACTCTAAGAATCTTCTTATTCAAACATTTTACCGAATCACATTTTAAACTTTAAAATGTCTTTAATTTTATTAGCTTACTGCCCTTCACCAACCACCAGCAAGCTGCTAACTAAGAAGAGTAGATTCGAATCTTTGCTGAACTTCTCCAAATCTGATTCTAGAACATGTGGAATAAAATGATGTAAAAGCATGAATATCAGAATGTTTTATCCCAAAGGTAAAACTATGTATCAAAGTGTACTTATGGAAAAAATTTTAACACAAAGGAAAACATCTCTTACCTTAATTTCAAATGTAGCATCGTTTGCAAAATTACGGGATGCCACCAGCACTCTGCTTGCCTTGAAAGATCAAAATACACAAATATATTAGTGCTCTTTACTGTCAATTATTTTTGAGTCATTATTCTTATTAATCAGCTATCAGGATGCAGTCCTAGAACTTTAATAAGCACTAACATATTCATAGACTTCTCTTTCATTCTGTTCACTGTGTTAGGATCTTGTCTTCCAAAATGAATCTTTGCTTTGGCTAATGAAACACAGTTGTACCCCCATCTGAAGGCAAACAGGAGAAAGGAAGGGAGCAAAAAACCAAACCTATCTATTTACTCTGCTTCCAAAGAAATTATAGTGAAAATATAATAAAGTCAATGGCCAAACTGAAGTGATTATTCTGTGGGCTTTGTTTATTTATGCTATTCATAATCATGACCAGATATACTGAGCAAACTAAAGCTTCACTTTCAGAACTGTTCTTCAAATAAAACTATGATTCCATTCCTATTTCAGGCAAATAACTTCTCTATGCAATAGTACCTTAAGAAAAATATTTTAAACTACTCAAAGCATAAGATAAACACCATAGTGAGAAATGTACAGGATAAAAGAAAAGATGCTCAGCATTCCCTGACTTAAAACAAAGGATTTGAAGGATGTTTTAGGATTTGAACAGCCTGTATCTTAGGCAGGCTCCTCCTGAAGCCTTAGAAGGGAGATGTTCTCTGCAACAGTGCTCCCTTCTTCATGTTCGGGTGACTGTCACTGCATAGGGGGATAGAAAGCTGAAGGAAATGTTTCCTTTACACTCTTTCAATTGAACACCTGCTCACAGCAAAAGTACTCTGTGCTGGCTAAGGTCCACGTTAGACCAGATTTAACCAGTCGGTAGTACGGCACTATTTTAGCCACATTCTGCCACGTCACACTGATATGTAAACCAACAAGACTTCTTTTCTTGGAGACCTGAAGCACATTCTTCAAATCCCACAAAAAGTACCTTTGATATGTTCATACAGTGCATTATCATTCAACTTCTAGCACTGGACTTGACCTTGGTGAGAAGGGTTAAGGTTGATATGCCAAGCATACAAGCCAACTGACAGAAAGCTATTATCTACTCATCTCTTCACTCATTAATACACCATTATCTGATAAAGCCAACAAAGACAATGATATCGCTGAAAGAAAAAACCTTAAATAGGAGAAATAAATGCTTCAGTTATGTTAGCAATAGAGACAGTCCATTAATACATCTAAGAATACAGTGAAGAAAATTGAGAAATTTGGGAACAGGTAAAGCAGAGGGGTTGTAAGGTGACAAACAAAAGGTTATGTCTGGTAATCATGAAATGGACGTGTTATTTTTGACAATTAACAAATTATTTTGTGGGGCCAGAAATGTTTTCTATATTACAAAATAAGTTTCCAGATACTGCTACAGAAACTGCAGTTTCTGAAGGGAAATTGGAGACCAAACCAGCCAAGCAACAGTAACCAAGAAAAGGAAAATTTTTCTTACTCCATCCTATAGTGGAAACAACGAAGAATGACAGTTCTATATAACAAATAACAGGAAGGTGAGGTCAAAGAGTACGACTGCCAGGAAGTTGCTTACTTTCTCCCCATTTCATTAAGATAAATCCCCAAAATAGTAAGAATCACTAATATAGTGAGTGAAAGGAGCCAAGGTAACTTAAAGTTAAGCTAAAAGTCCTATCAAAAGTCGAATATATCATTATTTTAAACTGCTGAGATTGTTGAAAAGATTACCATTCATTTTCTCTGGAGAGCCATAAATGGCTGCTCTCTTAAATAGGATTCCTTTAGGGTAGGGGGAAGGGGGATTGGATGAAGGTAGTCAAAAGTCAAAACAAACTTCCAGTAATAAGATAGGTAAGTGTTAGGGATGTAATGTACAACATGATAAAAATAAGGCTGCTGTATGTTACATATGAACTCAGTTAAGAGAGTAAATCCTGAGTTCTCATCACAAGGAAAAATTTTTCCTATTTCTTTAACTTTGTATCTTTATGAGATAATGGATGTTCACTAAATGACAACCATGATAATCATTTCATGATGTATGTAAATCATTATGCTGTACACCTTAAACTTGTACAACACTATATGTTAATTACATCTCAATAAAACTGGAAGAAGAAAAAAAGAAATCTGTGGAGCAACTGTGAATACAGAAACATCATTGGACACATACAATCATAACTGCATCCAAACAAGCTTAAACATTCCACTGCAATGGACTTAATGTTGTGTCCTCCTAAAATTCACACTTGAAGCATCCTAAATCTGATGTTATTAGGAGGTGAGGTCTTTGGGAAGTGATTAGGTCATAATGGTGGAACCTTCATAAACGGGATTAGTGCCCTTATAAAAGGGACCTTAGAACCTAAATGTAAGAACAGATACCATAATACACCTAGAGGAAAACATAGGCAGAACACTCTGACATAAATCGCAGCAATACTTTTTTTTTAAACCAGCTCCTAAAGTAACAGAAATAAAAGCAAAAATAAACAAATGGGACCTAATTAAACTTAAGAACTTTTGCACACCTAAGGATACCATAAACAAAATGAAAAGACAACCTACAGAATGGGAGAAAATATTTGCAAACGATGCAACTGACAAGAGAATAATTCCCAAAATATACAAACAACTCATAGAGTTTAATATAAAACAAACAAAACAAAACAAGCAACCCAACTAAAAAAATGGGCAGAAGACCTAAATAGACATTTCTCCAAAGAAGACACCCAGGTGGTCAATAGGCAAATGAAACATGTTCAGCATTGCTAATTATTAGAGAAATGCATATCAAAACTACAAGGAGGTATCACCTCACGCCAGTCAGAATGGCCATCATTAAAAAGTTTACAAATAATAAATGCTGGAAAGGGTATGGAGAAAAAGGAACCCACTTACACCGCTGGTGGGAATGTAGTTTGGTGCAGCCACTGTGGAGGACAGTATGGAGGTTCCTTAAAAAACTAAAAATAGATCTACCATATGATCCAGCAATCCCACTCCTGGGCATATATCCAGAGAAATCTCTAATTTGAATAAGACACATGCACCCCAATGTTCACAGCAGCACTATTTACAATAGCCAAGACATGGAAATAACCTAAATGTCCATCGACAGATGAATGGATAAATAAGATATGAGATATATATATATATATATATATATATATATTCTATGGAATATTATGCAGCCATAAAAGGATGAAATAATGCCATTTGCAGCAACATGGATGGACCTAGAAATTATCATATTAAGTAAATCAGACAGAGAAAGACAAATACCATATGATGTCACTTATATGTGGAATCATAAGAAAAAAAAGATACAAATTTTATTTACAAACCAGAAATTGATTTATGGACCCAGAAAACAAACTGTGGTTATGGGGGTTGGGGAGGAGGGAGGGAAAGATAGATTAGGAGTTTGGGATTAACAGATACACATTTCTATATGTAAAATAGATAAAAACAGCAAGGGCCTACTGCACAGCACAGGGAACTATATTACTTGTGATGAGCTGTAATGGAAAAGAATCTGAACAAACATATATATTTGTATATGTATAACTGAATGGCTTTGCTGAACACAAGAAACACATTGTAAATCGACTATACTTCAATAAAAAATAAGAATTAAAAAAAGGGACCTCAAAAAAAAAAAAAAAAAAAGGATTCCTTTGAGAGACCATGGACAAGTGTATTCAAACTTTGAAAAATAAAAGCTAAGTTCCTAAATATATGGGAATCATTCAAGTGAAACGAAAATATTTCAGAAATTCCAGATTCTACCAAATCTTACCTACTAATTAAAAAAACCAAATCTCACAAAAGGGGTCATAATGGGAATACAAACAATAAGACAAAGAATAAAATTTTAAAATGCAATTTAACCTTCTGTGAAATAAGCTCTTTGAAAACTCAACCTCATTCTAAGATGAAATCACAGGTACTTCTTAAGTAGCTTAAGTTACACTGGACTCTCTGCTTTCATTTTAGAGACTCAACTTTCTGTCATGCTAGCATCTAGTTCCTGAAGGTTTCGGTGGGTTGGCTGAAGGGTGGCAAGCTGAGGGAAGAAAGAGTGGGCCAGTGTCTCAAAGCTTCCGCAGGAACCAGCCCCAAGTAAATCTTGATGTTCTCAAACCCTGAGAAGTTAACACATCTTTCAATTTACAACACTTCCACTTAGATTCTCTAAGATAATAAAGATAGTAAACCAACTTTGATTCATACAGTGAGTTTGTTAAAAGATAAATTCCTTAAACATGTTTGTATCACTCATGCTTAGATAAGAAACTGGTCATTTATCTTGATGTGACTAACATCTGATATGCTGTCTTAATTTTAAAGACACTTTTGCAAATCAAAGTGTCAAACCCAGAATCACTGAGGACCTCACATGCTGTGGAACAAGAAACTTGTCCAGCCCATCACTGACAGTTTTAAGTGCTTTTTCCTTCGGCGAACAATCATCTTTTTAGCATTAAGAAGTATACGTTAAAAAGAGAAAGTAGAAGTCTATGATGATTCCAAAACAAACACTTTAAACTCTCTAAGTAGCCCTGTGTTAACACACCTGAAACCTGACAGATGAATGAGCACACTGGACCCAAGAGCTCAAAGTGCACTGAACACTCTGGAGACATCTCCTGATTTACTATGGCTTACGGAAATACTGATTAGCTGATTTGCTTTGCTGCATGGAGGGGGAGCTATTAAACAGGGCTTCAGCACACAGACACACAATCTGGGGTTAATACAAAATTCTTCAAAGTATTTTTCCCTGTGCCTTAGTATAATTAATGCCCATATACAGGCAGCAGGAAACACATGCAAAACAGCCAAAAAGAAGGGTGGCTCAAAGTAACGGACAGTAACTCGTTCAACGTCTCTTATCTCCATTTAAAAAATTAATTAATTAAAAGAGAAAAATGTTCTGCACAGGAATCCACTGTAATAATCTTTTCTCTCAATAAGAACTAAGTTATATTCCATTCTTGTTTTATCCAGTTAACAGATCCAGTAGCCCAAATGTCTTTTCTATTCGATTTGAGATGTATTATACGATTTTTGAAAAGGCCAAAGTTTCACTGAAGTGAAGATGAAGTGCAATTTGCCTTTCATGTCAACATATTGCTGGAAGACAAAAACACAACCAGGAGTATTGTGGACAGCTGAGGGAATGAGGCTGATTTTAAGTAATAGCTTCTCTCTGTACTTAGGGACACAGAAGTAAGAGTAATTTGAAAACTCACAAATTTTCCTTGCCCTGTAGAACATCACCAATTCAAAGTTTTTCTTTTTTTAATGTAGTCCTTTCAATTTAACATAATACAGAACTAAGACCCTGTATAATCTTGAAAATATGTTTCTATTACTTATGGTCAACTAAAAATAAATGTTATGGAGATTAAATAGCCAAGTGACTAGCACATATTAAGAGCTCAATAAATGTTGGCTATATCATGGGTATATGCAGAAATAAATAACGGTGACATGCGCTAGTCCTTCAGGTAGATCCAGTTACAACTTAAATACTAATAATGATTAATCCAATAGTGTTTTGTAATTGTTTCAGTCAGTGGCATTCCCAGAGGTGTACATTTCCTACCTTTTGATGATCTCTGCCCATACTAAGCAAAGTTGCCACAAAGTCTTGGAGAGTTACTAGAGCCAGAATTGCAAGTCAAAGGCTTGGCTGCAGTTATACCAAGTAATACTACGCCCCAGGGCCTATAAGTCAAAATGCTCCAAACTTAGACTAGGCACATCTAAAAGCTGGCGCCAGAAATAGCACTAACCTCTAATCCCACTCTGCCAAGCACCACTGCCGTTTTCTTTAGCTACTTTTACCCTAAGTGTGTCTCTGTGTGTATGCTTGCGCGCCCGCAGAAGGGTGTATGCAAAGTGGACGGAGCTTTCCTCTGGGTTCTTCTGCCTGACTGCTCTTGAACTGTCTGCCAAGAAAAGCTCAACGTTGAGGGAGAGGAAAGGGTAGGAAGCGTGTTTCTGGGGTGTCTAATCCTTAATGAACCCTCCAGAGAGCCGAGAGCTGGTGTTCAACAAATGTACACAAAACCGGGCACACAAATAATACTTAACGCAGACGGCACCTACCAGGCGCTAACGTGTCACTCGTTTCAGCCTCAAGACAATCCCACGGGCTAAGTACTCGTTTCCATTTTATAAATGAGGAAACTCAGCATCTGGCTGTTTTGGCGGGGGTGGGGGGTGGGGGAGGGCGGCGGCGACTCTTGCCCAAGGTCACAGGACTAGTAAATGGTGAAGCCGGTGTTTAAACGGAGCCACTCAGTCTCCGGATTCCCGGTCAAGAGGAACGAAGTTCGGTAGATTTAAAATGAGTGGACCGGAAAAAGACGACCAACTGGAGGCTCGAGGAAGCCCAAGGCTCCCTCTTCTGTCTGCAGTAAACGAACGGGCACTTTTGCAGCGCACCGACTAGTCCGGCACCTGGAGCCGCGACTGACCTCTACGCGGACCTTGCCGAGCTCCCCCTCCCCGAGTCGGCCCAGGTGGGCCGAGCCGCCGCTTCTCCCAGGGTCGCGAGCTGAGCACACAACCAAGGCCCGCGACTCCCCGAGCATGCCGCGTGCCCGAGGCCCGGCCTGCCCTGCCCGCCCGTCCCTCTGGCGGCCTCCGGCCCCACCTCGGCCTCGCTCGCGCCCTACTCCGCGAAGCTCACGCCGCCTCACCGGCTTCTGGGCGACGCCCGACAACACGCGGGAGACGGCGGCGAGCATCTTCCTCATGGAGTGCTAGCAGTTACGACGGAAGACGGGCGGCGGCGGCGGCGGCGACTCCCAGCGACCCAAGCAAGGTGGCCCAGGTGTCTCCAAGTCTCCTTCAGGCGCCCGGAGTGGCCGCTACGACTGAACGACAGCGCGACGCGACGGAGACGGAGAGACGTCATGCGCGGCGCCGAGTCATGGGCCAACCAGATCGGCCCCCAGGGCGTGCCCCGCCCACATGAGAGGCTCGCGGCAGCCCATTGGGTGTCGGAGCCAGAGAGGGAGCGGCTGAGGGCTCCCTAGATAGCCACCGGGTGGGCGGGTCAAGACCTGGGGACCTGAAGGCGCCTGCGTGGGAAAGTGGGGCCCCGCGGGCAACAGACCATCTTGGATTTTGCACCAAAGCTGAGCTATGCAGGATTCAATATCCTACAAGACCTATTCTACCCAGCGCTCAGTCCTGCCTGTGCCGCAGCTTTGCAGCTTTCGCTTAATATACCAGATGATAAATAGTCTTGGCGGCCAAAAGATACCATCTGGTTTCTGTAAATGGTTCTGCCGCTAATTTGTCTTTAAGAGGTCATGTAACAGTTGTAAAAGGCTGCGCTGTCTACTTGACCTAGGATCTGATGAAATAAAATTCATATTTAAGGCAAGACAAGAAAAATTTAAACAAAAATGTTTTCTCTGCCCGGTCGGGCCTCCTCCCTCCCCTCCAGTATGCACTATGCATCAACACGATGCATTAACCCCACCTCAAGGCCAGAAATACCTGCTCAGCCTTGAAAATCAATGTTTCTTCTTCCAGCACCAGCCATGTAACTCCTTAAAAGATAACATTCCTTTCTCAATCCTACACGAGATCACAATGACACACCACTCACCTTGTAGGTGCTCACATCTTTGGTGAGCTTCATGTACAATGCCGATATATCATTTCCTTTAAAGACAGCAACTGGTACAAAACAGACTGGGTTTGTTCAGACGACCTGGAGAGATACTGGACCCCACTCACTGGAAGTTCTTAGCTCAAATACTTACTTGTGACCTTATTAATGTGACTAGCTATATTCCTTGTAGTCTGCCTTTTTGTTTTTTTTACAAGATTACTGTTTCTTGCACTCCCAAATGTGTGAGTGAGGCCCGGACGAAAGTAACAATGACTAGGCGACTTGAAACAATTGACCAAGTATATAGTTCCATAAGATCAATGACTGTGATAGTATAACTAGATACAGGAAGAAGCAACACGAGGGAACCATTGCTTGGACCATAACAAACCAGTAAGACGGGTGGTCCAGAAACTTTGGGCTACTGTTAACAGGGTCTAGTCCAGTAATAGCACATTGAGGGTCCTATCAACAAAATCCTCACCTGACCTGGGAATGAGCATTCCTAGCATTGTCAGAAAAGTTGGTCATGAAATACCTCCCAATTTCCCTTGGTTGAAATTAAGACATAAAGGGAGGAGATTGTGAAATAAAGAATGATGCCCACCATCCAGTTCTACAAGAATCAAGTCATTAGCCACTGCATTTGCTGACCTAAAATACACCCTAAAAGGAATTCAGGGTGAAGATCAGGATGAGGCATTTTGTGCTCTGGGAAAATTGGCAGAACTGGCTCAGATAGCTAGATATTTTCAGAAGAAAATTTTATAAACTCTGTTTCTTGCATCTTCACATACTTAGAAAGGCACTAAAACCATTAACTAAGATATCTGTTCCCTCGTGCATAGCAGTAACCTTCTACCAAGATGTGTGCTTGATTACACATACTCCTCTAAAATCACATATACACTGGTCTCCCCCACTTACCTTTTTGGAACAGTTCTCAGAACTCTCTGAGAGACTGTCTCCCAGGTTATAATCTGCAGGTTGGCTCAAATAAAATCTTCCATTTCTTTCTTAGGTTGGCTATTAATTTTTTGTTGACAGATCTAAAAATCCATTCCCCAGGGGAATATTGAGAGACCAATGGGAAAAACCTTTGGCTCTAATTATCAGTTCACAAGCTCAACAAGAGTTAATAGTATGACACAGCTGATGATAAAAGCACACACAAAGACACAAACACAAAAGCAACTCCAGGCTCCATTTAGAGGGGTTCCCAGGTCAAAGGTTATGCGCAAGTGGGGTTAGACCTGGGGTACTGGGTTCAGATTTGGGTTTTAAGGGGGATAATGACAAAAATGGGTGCAACGCCAGAGACAGTGGTCAGAATGGTGGGGGGCTGAAATTGTGACTTGTGAAGAATGATGAAAGGAGTGAGGAAAAAGCCAGACTAACTTGGGCTAGGTTAGGTTAGGTTTTGCCAACAATGGACCTCCACATTTCAATCACTTGACTCTCGTCACCTCATGGCTTGCCTGGGATTCTGCTCCACGTCGTCTTCACTCTGGAACCCAGCCTGATGGAGCCACCTCTGTGAGAAGCTTAGCTTGTCTCATGGTAGAGGGATGGGAGGCCACTCAAACAGGTTCTCAGAGTATCTACCCAGAAGTGATACCTGCCAATTCCTCTCAGTTTCTATAGACCAGAGCTAGCTACCCAACCATGTCTGACTCCAACAGGGTAAAGTATAATCCTCCTGTCAGGAGGGAGATTGAAAACTGGATGAACATAAAACCACAGAGCATCAGATCCATCTTCACACATTCTCAGGCCTGTCACATTCCCGGAGAAAGAGCTATTGTATGAGTGTGTGAGAACAAAATGATTTCAGTTCCGTATAACGATGAGAACTCTGCAATGTGATAATTCCCTGCTGGTGTCACCAAAGGTACTCAAAGCAGGAGCTCAAAGCATAACCAGCTGTCCAAATGGCTTTAAAAATGACTTGGGCCCTGGCAGGAACCTGGACTCAGACCGTGGAGATTCCGTCCACCTCTATGACCAGGTTATGGTGAGAAGAATGCTCCCTAAGGGAGGGAGAGGGGGCTATTAAAAGGCAGAGATGGCAATGCGATCCACTGCACAGCATGATTTCAGCAGACGCTGCTGCTGATTGAATATGCTGGGGGAAGAAAGGGGAAGGAAAAGGGTTGGAGGCCAAATGTCCAGGTTATGGTTTGGGATATGTTGACCTGGAGGTGGCAGTGGAACAGCTCTCTGAAGATGTCCGCTAGGAGGCTGGAGTGGTAAATCTGGAACATATGACTGGAAATATGACTTTGGGAGTTATTTGCATACAGACTGTTGACCGAAAAAAGTGCACAACCTAAAGTTGACAATTACGTTTTATTTGGTTGACTTTTTGAGGAGTTAAGCCTGGGAGACAGCCTCTCAGATAGCTCTGAGGGACTGCGCCAAAGAGGTCAGGGAGGACTCAGGATATATAGGAAGCTTTGCCACAAAAACCAGGGATTCTGAATACCAAAAGATTACTATAAATTAAAGAAAATCAGACCTCTCAAGTGAATGAATTTAGTGCTTTTCTATGTATGAGAAGATGCAAGAGTCTGGGCTCATTAAATCATTCATTTGATCGGTATCTTACCTATTTAGTAGCCTGCTTTTCTGTATCCTGAATCCCCTCAGGGGGCATAGTCGGAAGCAGCAGCAGTGGCTGATGGCTTGATGGCCACAACATCCTCTGTTTACTGATATGGCAGGTGACATCCTTCATCCACAGGGTGATATGGTTTGTATATGTCTAAGAGCACTATGGGACATATGAACACAAATAAACTCATTCATTTATTCATTCAACATTTATGTATTGTGTACCAGTTATGTATCAGATGCTGGAGCAGGCACTGGGGATACAGCAAGGAACAAGTAGAACATAAGTTCTACTCTCACAGAACGTACAGCCCAAAGAGGGTAATTAACAAGTGCATATAAACACATATGAACTTAAAATACTAGCAACAAATGGTACGAAGAGAAATACAAAAGGGTGATGGGACAGGTAGTACCAGGAGGAGGATCAGAAATGCTTCTCTGAGAGCCCAGAAATAAACTCACAGACCTACAGTCAATTAATCTTTGACAAAGGAGGCAAGAACATACAACTAAGAAAATACGGTCTCTTCAGCAAATGGTGTTGGGAAAACTGGGCAGCTGCATGTAAATCAATGAAGTTAGAACATTCCCTCACTCCATACACAAAAATAAACTCAAAATGGCTTAAAGACTTAAATACAAAACAAGACGTGATAAATCTCCTAGAAGAAAACATAGGCAAAACATTCTCTGACATAAATTGCAGCAATGTTCTCCTAGGGCAGTCTACCCAGGCAATAGAAATGAGAGCAAAAATAAACAAATGGGACCTAATTAAACTCAAAAGCTTTGGCACAGCAAAGGAAACCATACGCAAAACAAAAAGACAGCCTATGGAATGGGAGAAAATATTTGCAAATGATGCGACTGACTTATATATCCAGAGGGAACTCTATTCTGAAAAGATACATGCATCCCAATGTTCACAGCAGCACTATATACAATAGCTAAGACATGGAAACAACCTAAATGTTCATTGACAGATGACTGGATAAAGATGTGGTATATTTATACAGTGGAATACTACTCAGCCATAAAAATAATAAAATAATGCTATTTGCAGCAACATGGATGGACCTAGAGATCATCATTCTAAGTGAAGTCAGCCAGAAAGAGAAAGAAAAATACCATATGATATCAGTCATATGTGGAATCTAAAAAAGAAAAAAGGACCCTATGAACTCATCTATAAAACAGAAAGAGACTCGCAGACATAGTAAACAATCTTATGGTTACCAGGCAAAGGAGGTGGGAAGGGATAAATTTGGGAGTTTGAGATTTGCAAATGTTAGCTACTATATACAAAAATAGATTTTAAAAAAGTTTCCGCTGTATAGCACAGGGAACTATGTTCAATATCTTGTAATAACTTTTAATGAAAAATATGAAAATGCAACAAACAAACAAGAAACGTTCCTCTGAGAAGGGGACCTGTGAGCAGAGACCTGAGTGCCCTCGGGTGCCAACTATGCAAAGACCCCCAAGGTAAGCTTTTCAGACAAAGGGATCAACAAATACAAACTCCCTTAGGTGGATATGAACTTTGTATGTTAGAAGAATCATCAGAAGAGCAGGCAGCAATGGTGGCAGAAAGCAGGCAGAAAGCCAACTTAGCAAAGAGACAGATCAGAACACATAGGGCCCCAGTGGGATTTGTGTTTTCTTGGTAGGAAACTGAATTTTGTTTTGAGTGGGACGGGAGGCCCTTGGAGGGATAGGAGCAGAGAAGTGACATGTCTTAAGTTCTATTTCCAAGATCACTTAAGACCATTCTGGGAGGGGGTAGAGGAGTGGGCAAAATGGGTGAGGGTGCTCAAAAGTACAAACTTTCGGTCTGATGAAATAAAATTCATATTTAAGGCAAGACAAGAAAAATTTAAACAAAAATGTTTTCTCTGCCCGTTCAGGCCTCCTCCCTCCCCCCTAGTGTGCACTGTGCAGCTACACGATGCATTAACCCCACCTCCTCAAGGCCAGAAATACCTGCTCAACCATGAAAATCAATGTTTCTTCTTCCAGCACCAGCCATGTAACTCCTTAGAAGATAACATTCCTTTCGCAATCCTGTACGAGATCACAGTGACACACTACTCACCTCGTATGTGCACACATCTTTGGTGAACTTCATGTACAATGCCGATATATCATTTTCTTTAAAGACAGCAACTGGTACAGAACAGACTAGGTTTGTTCAGACGACCTGGGGAGATACTGGGGCCCACTCACTGGAAGTTCTTAGCTCAAATACTTACTTGTGACCTTATTAATGTGACTAGCTATATTCCTTGTAGTCTGCCTTTTTGTTTTTTTTTTTTTACAAGATTACTATTTCTTGCACTCCCAAATGTGTGAGTGAGCCCCCGATAAAAGTAACAATGACTAGGCGACTTGAAACAATTGACCAAGTGTATAGTTCCATAAGATCAATGACTGTGACAGTGTAGCTCAAGATACAGGAAGAAGCAACACGAGGGAAATGCCTTCCCACCTGGGGAGCGTTCTTGGCTCCAAATCACACTAGAATCCCATCAAGCCTTCAGACTTTGTAACCAGCTTACAGGATGCAATGTGTAACATCAACAAATGTGAAAAGTATTACAGAAGACATGGCCTAGTATGTTTAGTAAGCAAATAGTAAGATTAAAAGAAAAAAGAAAAAAAAAAAAGGATGCAGGAATTGTCACTTGTTAAGAGATTGAGAGACTTATCAGCCAAATGCAACCTGTGGATTCTGCCTGGATCCCAAACAAACCAACTGTTAAAAAAAAATTATCAGATAACTTGGGCAATTTCAACACTGACTGAATGTTTAATTGTATTAAAGAATTGTTTAGATGTGCAATGCTATTAAAGTAATGTTACACAGAGTCCTTATCTTTTCAGTTACATACTGAAGTTTTTCCAGTTGAGATGATACAGTGCCTGGGAGTAGCTTTAAAATAATCCAGTGACAGTGGTGGCTGCGTTGGGCATACAGAGGAGACAAGATGGACCATGAGCTGACAATTGTTTACGCTGGTGGTGCCTGAATAGAGGTTCCTTGTACTCTTCTCTCTGCTCTTGTTGATACTTGAAAATGTCTCATTACAGAAAGAGCAGTACAGATGCCAGACATCAGGGGTTACATATTAAACAATTATCTTCAGTTGTTTTAAGAAAATCCACATTTCACCTTTCAGTATTTGCTACAGTGTACTGATGCGACAGAAGGACTTGCTTATGTCAGGCAACTGCAAACATTTATGAATACTCATTCCTTCCTTCCACAGTACACACCAAACACCTGTAAAGCAGACCCTGGAGTTGTAGGTGTCAGGGACATGATGGCTGTCATGGAGTCCAGGGTCTGGGGGAAGGGGAAGATATTAAATGGATAAATTACATATAAAAGTATACATATAATGAATGCATTTCCATTGCCATTGCCAAGAGTGTTATGGAGGGCTGAGGGGTCAGGGGAGGTCAGGAGAGGCTGAGGAAAAGCCTTTTAGATGCGATCTGCTAGCTAAGCTGTACTGACTAACCAGTGTAGGCGAGGCAGGAAGAGGGCAAGACTCATGCAGTCCCATGTCAAAGATGCTTTTGAGAAATGGAAACAAGATTGACAGTAGATAATCCTGGTCCTTTTAGCCTCACTGGGGATTCAGACATTTGTCCTAAGAATAACGGGAAGTCAAAGAAGGATTTTAACATTAGCTTTGCATTTTGTACGTATGGAAGATAAGATGTACCCACTTGTGACAGGACCCCAAGGGAAACCAATTGAAAGAGGAGCCGTAGTGTTTCCACAGAAGCATGGGTGTGCTCAGGTTGGAGAGGATGTGAGCCTGAACCTGGGCTGGCTCTCACTACACCACAGATTGCCTCACACAGCACAGCCTTCTAAGTCCGGCTTTGCTTCCCGTCATGCAAACCGTGCCTGATGAGTGTGGCCTCAAGTTACTGTCAGTCATTTTCTGTGGCTGATCCCCAGACAGAAGCAGCCTTTGGAAACCATAGGCTTGTGGACAGGCAGCCCAGCGTCTGGACTCTGGAATCAGTCTGTCTTGTCTCAAATGTTGGCTCAACCACTTATGAGCTGGGTGACCTGGGGCAAGTTGCCTAAGCTCTCAGCGCCTGGGCTTGCTCATTGGGCTGTTACGAAGCTCATGTGCACTATTGTCAAGTACTCAGAACAGTGCCCGACCCATAATGAGTCCTACACTAGAATTTGGTAAATGTGCAAATCTTTGCACCCCTTGGTGCCTCACCGTCCTCATTTAGTAAAGCCACTTTTGGAAACTTCTGTCTTCCAGGTGCACTCTGAGAATGAACCGGTTGCGTACTCAGCAGATTCAAGGGCTGAATGTTATCCTTATAGTCAATAGTTAACTGCCGCTTGCGGACCACCAGCAAGCACCACCAGAGAAACACAAACAACCTCTGTCACCGCCTCTGTTGTACTCGGTCAAAGGTCGCTAATTAAACAACCTGGCCAAAGGCAGATGTTCAATGGCAGGTGGGATCGGGGTGCTCGGCGGCCTTTGAACTCATCCTGCAGCTCAAAGCTTCTTTCTGGGTCAAGTTCTCTACTCACAAAAATCCACCAGGCCTTGCCAACTGTGTGTCTAACTGGCCTGACTGTCAATAAACTTCACCAATCTTAAGAAACTTGCCAGCTTTTAAGAAACTAAAACTGGGAGTTACGAAACACAGAGTAGGGGCACTTATGGACTGTACCAAACAGTTATGATAGAATTCTTTCATAAAGCGTTTTCTCATCATTTTATAACCAGCATTTTTCTTATTACAAAAGAAATGCATTCCCAAATGAACTTATTTACAAAACAGAGACAGACTTGCAGACATAGAAAACAAACCTATGGTCACCAGGAGAGAAAGGGGGTGGGGAGGGAAAAATTGGGAGTTTGGGATTTGTAGATACTACTATACATAAAGTAAACAACAAGATCCTACTGTACAGCACAGGGAACTATATCCGACATTCTGTAATGGCCTATAATGAAAAAGAATATGAAAAGGAATAGATATATGTATGTATAAATGAATCACTATGCTGTACACCAGACATTAACACAACACTGTAAATACTTCAATTAAAAAAAAGATGCAAAGCAATACAAAAACAAGAAGAAACCTGTTCCATGTAGAAATTCTGGAAACTAAAGATAAATCAAAATTAAAAACCAAAATATTCTACAACCATACAGGCCACACAAACCCCTGTTAATGTCAGTATATCTTTTCTCAGCAATATACTTTTGCTACACATTTACACACTTAAAAATTTTATAGGAATAAGATCAGAAGGTACCTAATAGTTTGTAACCCCTTCCCACAAATGATTAAATATTTTCAACAACCTGATTTTTAACTCCTAATATTCCATTGTAGCTACAATTTATTCCACCAATCCTTTATTGTTGCACAATTAGATGGTTTTCCTTTTTACAATCATAAACCATGCTTGAGCATATTTGTAGCTATCACCTCATCCAAATTATTATTTTTAGGATAAAATTCTCAAGGTGACATTACTGGGTCCAACAGTATGCAAACATTTCAGGGATCTGATTCATAATGCTACTTTGCTCCTTAGGAAGCCTTATATCCATTTTCAGAAATTCACTTGGGGCTCCAAAAAAAAATTATACCAATAAAAAACGGATTTCTAGGTATTTAAATATTTTGTTGACTCTAAGGGTGGTGGTGGAGGGACTAAAAAGTGGAACTTGGACAAAAAGTGAATGCTGTCATAAGTCCGTGTGCTCCCCCTTCACACTGGCGCGCAACAGGGCACATGTGCACCCTTGCCTGCGTGGCCCCCCAGCCCCGTGGCTGCATCTCCGCGGCTGTGGTCCTCCACCCAAGCTGAGCCTAGATGTGCATTTCTTAGTCTCTCCTCTCTCATCCTTGCTCCTCTCATCCCAGTGATTCTCAGTGGGAGTAGAGCTGCCCCCAGTGACTCACAGTGGCCATTTCTGTGGGTGGGGGTTTGTTGTCATAATGATGGGGGGGGGTACCCTTGAACTTAGATTCGCGGACATCCTGTGCAACAGAAGTGTTTTGTATTTCTCCCATGACTTTCAAATGTTACTCTGGACAATCATGTAGGTGAAAAACCTGTATCTAAAGCCTGTATGTAACACAAAAATAAACTGAAAATGGCTTAAAGACTTAAATATAAGAAAAGGCACAATAAATTAGAAGAAAACATAGGCAAAACATTCTGTGACATACTTTAGCAACATTCTCCTAGAGCAGTCTACCCAGGCTATGGAAATACAAGAAAAATAAACAAATGGGACCTAATTAAACTCATAAGCTTTTGCACAACAAAGGAAACCATAAGCAAAACAAAACGACAACCTATGGAATGGGAGAAAATATTTGTAAAAGATGAGACTTACAAGGGCTTCATTTCCAGAATATATAAACAGATCCTACAACTTAATAACAAAAAACCAAGCAACCCAATCCACAAACGGGCAGAAGACCTAAACTAGCATCTCTCCAATGAAGACATACGAATGGCCAATAGACATATGAAAAAATGCTCAATATCACAAATTATCAGAGAAATGGAAATCAAAACTGCAATAAGGTATCACCTCACACCAGTCAGAATGGCCATCATTCAAAAGTGCACAAACGATAAATGCTGGGGAGGGTCTGGAGAAAAGGGAACCCTCCTACACTGCGGGTGGGAATGTAGCTTGGTGCAACCATTATGGAAAACAGAATAGAGATTCCCCCAAAAAACTAAAAATAGACTTACCATATGATCCAGCAATCCCACTCCTGGGCATATATCTGGAGGGAACCTTAATTCAAAAAGACACCTGCACTCAATGTTCATAGTGGCACTAGTTACAATAGCTAAGACATGGCAGCAACCTAAATGTCCATCAATAGATGACTGGATAATGAAGTTGTGGTATATTTATACAATGGAATACTACTCAGCCATAAAAAAGATAAAATAATGCCACTTGCAGCAACATGGATAGACCTGGAGATTGTCATTCTAAGTGAATTAAGCCAGAAAGAGAAAGAAAAATACCATATGATATCACTCATATGTGGAATGTAAAAAAAAAAAAAAAACAAGACACTATGAACTCATCTACAAAACAGAAACAGACTCCCAGACTTAGTAAATAGTCTTATGGTTACCAGGGAGAGGTAGTGGGAGGGGATAAATTTGGGGGTTTGAGATTTACAAATGTTAGCCATTCTATATAAAAATAGATTTTAAAAAATGTTTCTTTTGTATAGCACAGGGAACTATGTTCAATATCTTGTAATAACCTTTAATAGAAAAAAATATGAATATGAATATGTATATATATATATATGCATGACTGGGACATTGTGCTGTACACCAGAGATTGACACATTGTAATTGTACTTAAATAAAAAAATTAATTAAATAAAAACAAATAAATAAAACCTGTATGGAGACTCACAGACACAGTAAACAATCTTATGGTTACCGGGGAAAGGGGGTGGGAAGGGATAAATTTGGGAGTTAGATTTACAAATGTTAGCCACTATATATAAAAATAGATTTAAAAAAAGTTTCTTCTATATAGCACAGGGAACTATGTTCAATATCTTGTAATAACCTTTCATGAAAAAGAATATGAAAACGAATATGTGTATGTATATGCGTGACTGGGACATTATGCTGTACCCCAGAAATTGACACATCTAACTGACTGTACTTCAATTAAAAAAAAAAAAGCTGTATGTAATAGCTGGACCTAGATTCTAACTCTACAGAGAAATTGAAGGAAAAAAAAAAGCTTCTGAAGGAATTCTCCAGGAATACAAAGGTATTCACTACGTAAAGTGAGGAAAAATTATGTCAATAATTTGTTTTGGGGGCAGGGTAGGGTATAAATAAACCTAATTATCTCCCCCCTGCAAAAAAAAAATTACGTTTTGTTTCAGGCTTTTCCAAGATTTGTTTATCATTGCAGAAAAATCCTATTGCCAGTAGCAATGATGTTAGTGGTATTCAAGTCAGTGATTTAACACTCCACTCCACCCGCAGCTGCCGCGGTCACAACAATTCTATGTTGAGGTGCAAACATGCAAACACTACGTTTTGGCTCTAATGTAGTCCAAAGTATTTGTTATAAAAAGCTGGCATTGGGCTGTGACAGGACTGAGCGCAGTTTGCTGGCGACCCCTAGTGGTGCACACGAGCATTGCTCCACTCAGCCGGTGGCTGGGCTTAAAAGCTTTTTGGCTTCAAAACGTGGTAAAGAAATGACCCCTTCCCCCACCCCACAGCCCCCAGCCTCAAAAACACAAAACTCCCTGAGTTGTCCTTGGTCACCTCTCCCATTTATCGTCATTTGGATTCCCCGCCCCACCCCCACCCCCAAGCCACACAGCTACTGTTCCTTAAAGTGAATCCTCATTTCTGGAGAAGGAGATGCTTCTGAACAGAGTTCATTCCTGTTAGTATGCAGGTGGCTGAGCAGAGGGGATGCAGGAGAAAGCGAGCGGTCGGGGGGCCAGGGAAAGAACGCCAGCCCCATGTGTCTGTTCATACCCAGAAAATTTAAGCAAAGATGGCAGTCATGTCACATCCCATTATTTTTTCTGTCTTACCTGCTGGTGCCGCCCCGCTCTTTTCCTCCATTCATGGAAGGGTCCCAACGTGTACTTTCGGGCCATGGTTTTCTCAAACCAGTGGTTCTTCAACTTAGCGCTCACCAGCCTCACTCGAGAGAGGCTCTTGCAGTGGGCTTGGCGGTGCCAACCCCAGGGTTAACGATCCAGGTGGTCTGGTGGGGCTGACCTTGCATCTCCCACGAGCTCTCAGGTAATGATGATATGGCTTGTTTGGGGACCAGCTCAAAGTCTGCTTTAAATCCTTGCCTGCATGAGCAGTATTTAATCAGTCTCATGTTACGAGACTACGATTCTATGCAGTTTCCAAAGTACCTCGATTTTAAGGAATTTTGCATTTTTCTAAAGACAACAGAGCAGTGTAAGACTACCTCATAGAAAGGGTCCCTGTGAATCCTTTCCTTGAGAGGGTGAGCAGAATCAGCTGTGCTTTATTCCCACGGGGACGTGAGGTTTCACCCAAATGACAGGATTTCCCCGAAATGAGCCTCTGTGCCTCCAATAAAATATTTCACTGAGAAAAGCTATTTGCTTCTCTTGGCAGCTTTCAGGCCTCAGCTCTGAAAGAATAGTGTCTTTTGGCAGCCGAAGTAGGTGTCTTTTCAGAGTGAAGAACTCGAATCTTAAAGGGCCACAGTACTTTCGTATTCCTCCTTTCTCTTAGGCACATTCCTTGCAATCATTTTGAAAATTAAAATCCTCCTGGGCTTTCTCAAAAATGAATACATAAGAGAGAAAGAAAGAAAAAGAACGTGGAGGGAAGAAAGAAGATAATTAAGAAAAAAAGGAAGAGAGGGGAGGAGGAGGGACCTAGGTTGAGAGAATCGGCTGGGAAGGGGAGAAAATGGTGGTTTTCCTGGAGAGGAGAATACTGAAAGAGGGACATGTGAGAGGAACTGAAGAAAGCACAGGGAAGCAAGATTTTCTTCCCCCAAGAGGACAGCATCGGCCTGGCGGGCAAGGGTACTGCTCACACAGCTTCCCCAGCGGCGGGTCCGCGGCATCCGAGTCTGCAGGCGCAGGCGCAGGCGCGTTGGCTCCAGCGGTGCCGCCCTCTGGCATTCACACTCTCGCGCGTTCCTCCCGCCTAGGGGACCAGGGTTGGTCTGTCTGTGCGACCGACCGACCCACGGCACACAGCAGAAGCCGCGTTCTGTCACTGCTGAGGCTGGGTCATAAAGGCAGTAGGCTTTTTTCCGTCTCTGGATCACGGGTGCTGGGATAAGCCCGACGCCCCGCGGAGCAGCAGGGTAGGCAGACCGACCACGTGGCGCCCGCCGCCGGCGTGAGTGGGCTGGGAACCGCCCCTCCTGGCCGCGCCCACCGCAGCCCCGCCCACAAGTGGGCTGCACTCTCTCCAGACCTTGAACCCCAAACACCCGGCTCAGCTGCTTCTGGATTGCTGAGCCACAGAAACTGGGAGATAATGAAGGTCTGTTGTGTTCAGCCGCTGAGTTTTGTACCAAAACAGGACAGATGTCTGCCACAGGGAGAAAAGATTGGAAACACAGCACCCGTTGAATGAGGAATATTCCCCACTGATTTGCCTTCCCTCCCCCTCAGCTGCTTGGCAAACTTGATTTTCCATCTCCCTGGGGCATCTTTTAGTATAAAGACCATGATTCTCGTTACCTGAATTACACATTCCCAAGTTCTCCCTCTAATAGAGAAGTCCTTATACACTCTTTCCTTCTTTCATTGTTAACATGATGGTGAAGTTGTGGAGAAGGAAAGAGACAAAGTTTCCTCCTACCTCAATTGTAGGGAGCTGCCATATTTATCCTAAGAACCTGGCCATGCTGAAGGTCCAAATTCATTCATTCATTCATCCAACAGATATGTAGGGAGTGCCTATTCTAGGACTGGGGGATACAGAAAACCAACAAAATCTATCCCACATTGTAAAATGGCTTAGATAAGTTTGCAAAAACTGGCATCAAAAGCAACTGGTAGATTTAATCAACAGGTATCCTAGGTTCTTTGGAAAGACTCAGGAGAGCAAAGTTTTCCAATCTTGACAGCTCTTCAAAACTGAAAGAATTATAAAAATTATACAGTAAAAAGATAAACCTAGTTATGTGTGAAACTAATATTTAAGAAGTGGGTACTCCAGTGGTTCTCAACATGCAGTCCCAGACAAATAGCATCAACATAAACTGGGAAACTCGTTAGAAATGTAAATCTCCAGATCCCATCCCAAACCTCCTGAATAAGAAACTCTGGGGATGGGGACATGAAATCTTGGTTTGAAAAAGCTCTCCAGGTGATTTGGATGCCAAGTTTGAGGACTACTTTGAGGTGGCACTCTTTAACAAAAATATATATACTTTTTTTGTGCAACTGCTAGATAACCCTGCCAGGTGACACTCTAACATGAAAAATTGAAAACATATCTGTTCTGCAATTGCAGGAAAATTCCACTGAGTGGCGCTCTAACCTGAGTAATAGGAAAACTATTTTGCAGTAACACGGTATTTCCACCAGATGGCATGCTGGGGTGCCACCTGGTGGAATTAATATGCAATTGCAGAACACTTTTTTTTTTTTACTGTTACAGGTTTACACACCTATCTGAAGGTAAAGTTCCTGTGAAACGTTTGCAAGCAGAAATGGCATAAAGCAGAGCGTATCCCTGCTCTGTGAAAGTTCGAGTTATACCACTTCACTTTAACAACAGACCAACATTAGTACAGTAATGGTTTCTTTTTGGTAAGAGCAAAAATACTCCTCTTCAGACGTCTTTCGTTATTGAAAATAGGTACTAATGTAAGTCTTTCATAGAAACGAAGTGGTGTAAGAACAACTTCAGGAAGCAGGAGATACCGGTAGTATGAAAAACACGATCTGCAATTACACGATGAATCCACTAGGGGGCACTGTAACACAAGAAAGAAAATAATTATATAATGTCATCCGCAATTACAGAAAATCGCCACACGATGGCGCTCTAACACAAGAAATAGAAAAACCGGAGCTGCAATTATATAAAAACTCCATTAGATGGCACTCTAACATAAGAAATGGAAAAGGTTGGCGCTGAACTTTCAGAAAATTTCCACAGGGTGACAATCTAACATAAGAAATCAAAGCTATACTTCTTGTGTTTCTATAAAATTTCCATTAGATGACATTCTAACACAAACAATAGGAATAATTTGCATTTTTGTAACGAAAGTCTTTTGATTTATAAGCAGAAAGGATATGACATACATGATGATTAACTTACAGGATTTATTTAGCTAGTAAATTAAAGCATAAATTAAAATTTACTTATTTAAATTTATTTACTTAATAATATTTAATTTATTTAAATATTTTCTAAATAAAACAATTTATTTAAATAATAATTTATAAATAACTTTAAACAATATTTGTTTAAACAATATTTAAATTTATTTAAAGTAATCCTCTGGGAGGGTTATTCCTCCAGTTTCGTTCTTTTTCTTCAGTGTTGCTTTGGTAATTCTGGGTCTTTTGTGACTCCATATAAATTTTAGGATTATTTGTTCTAGTTCTGTGAAAAATGTCCTGGGCAATTTGATAGGGACACATTAAATCTGTACATTGCTTTGGGTAAAATAACCCTCCCAGACTTCAGACAATACTACAGAGCTACAGTATTCAAAACAGCATATATTGGTACAAAAACAGACATATGGATCAATGGAACAGAATACAGAGCCCAAAAATAAACCCACAAATTTTTGGTCAATTAATCTTTGACAAAGGAGGCAAGAACATACAATGGAGTAAAGACAGTCTCTTTAGCAAATGGTGTTGGGAAAACTGGACAGTAGCATGTAAATCAATGAAGTTAGAACACTCACACCATACACAAAAATAAACTCAAAATGGCTTAAAGACTTAAACATAAGACAAGACACTATAAACCTCTTAGAAGAAAACAGGCAAAACATTATCTGACATAAATCTTAGCAATGTTCTCTTATGACAGTTTACCCAGGCAATAGAAATAAAAGCAAAAATAAACAAATAGGACCTAATTAAACTTATACACTTTGGCACAGCAAAGGAAACCATTAGCAAAACAAAATGACAACCTATGGAATGGAGAAAATATTTGCAAAAGATAAGACTGACAAGGACTTCATTTCCAGAATATATAAACAGCTCATATAACTTAATAACAAAAAAACAAACAACCCAATCCACAAATGGGCAGAAGACCTAAACAAGCATTTCTCCAATGAAGACATATGAATGGCCATTAGGCACATGAAAAAATGTTCAATATCACTAATTATCAGAAAAATGCAACTCAAAACTACAATGAGGTTATCACCTCACACCAGTCAGAATGGCCATCAATCAAAAGTCCACAAACAATAAATTCTGGAGAGGGTGTGGAGAAAAGGGAACCCTCCTACACTGCTGGTGGGAATGTGTTTTGGAGCAGCCGTTATGGAAAACAGTATAGAGACTCCTCAAAAGACTAAAAATAGACTTACTATATGATCCAGCAATCCCACTCCTGGGCATATATCCAGAGGGATATATTTTCAAAAAGATACATGCACCCCAATAGCAACACTATTTACAACAGCCAAGACATGGAAACAACCTAAATGTCTACCAATAGATGACTGGATAAAGAAGCTGTAGTATATTTATACAATGGAACACTAGTCAGCCATTAAAAAGAATAAAATAATGCCATTTGCAGCAACATGGATGGCCCTGGAGATCATCATTCTAAGTGAACTAAGCCAGAAAAAGAAAAAAAAAATTCCATAGGCTATCACTTATATGTGGAATCAAAAAAAAGAGACAAAAGCACTTATTTATAAAACAGAAACAGACTCACAGACATAGAAAACAAAACTATGGTTACCAGGGTGGGGGGGGGGAGGGGTAGGAAGGGATAAATTGGGAGTTTGAGATTTGCAGATAATAACTACTACATATAAAATAAATAAACAACAAGTTCAAACTGTGTAGCACAGGGAACTATATTCAATATCTTGTAGTAACTTATGGTGAAAGAGAATATGAAAATGCATATAAGTATGTTCATGTATAACTGAAACATTATGCTGTACACCAGAAACTGACACATTATAAACTGACTGTACTTCAATAAAAATATCTATATATACATATATATGTATAGTATGTATATTTCCAAGTGCTTCGGACATATCTTAATTACAGTGCTTATTCTTTGCTTTTTAATGGCTTATTTATACTCACTTCCCACCATTGGTCCTCTAGGGCAGAGACCAAATATCTAACTTTTCTACCTCCCCCAGCCTGTCCTACAGTAGCTGATGCATAATAGTGAAAGAAAGAATGAATAAAACTGTGAGAGGGCAGTGAACAAGGAGGGAAGAAAACATGAATAGCATAAAAATCTAGATTCTTTGAGCTCTATTCCCAGGGCTCCTGTATCCTACAGCAGGACAGGTAGGGTGCAATGAGGAGGGAAATGTGATTGAGACAGAAATAACAATGATATTCAATTAAATGCCTTCCAAGTTTGAGATTTTTTTAAAAGTCAGTGAATTAAAAGATAAGAAAAATAGCAAAGTATATCAAAAAGGATAAAATTCATTGAGAAAACTAGGTTTGAGTGAGTTTTCAATAGCCATAAAAAATCTTTGTCATTTCATTGCTCTGGAACTTGATTTTTTAACTTAAATGTTGGCGTCATTCACCCAGAGGAGCCTGGGAGAGCTGCCTATTAGCTTTCAGGGGGATTCATTCCCTGGAGGGAGCTTCCTGGTCTATCCAAGGCTGAGCTGGACGAGCAGCCATGGGAGGAGGAGATCAGGGCCTTCCAATTTGCAGACCAGACACAGGAGGAGGGCTGGCCTCAGGGAATGTGGCCATATTTGCCTTCCTGCCCTCGCACCTGCTCTTTCGGCCCCTACTGGACTGCTCTTCCCTGAGCTCCCCTCACCCCGTCAAAATCTGCTCCCCCAGCGGTCACCCCCTGAACACCCTCAGCACTTCCGGTGCCGCAGCCTGAAAGCTGTTTCTAACCCAGAACTGATCATTTATCCCATTAGACCTCTGACAGCCCTGAAATTCACGGTCACACCGCTCCTTAGGGCCCAGTCTCCATCACTGCCTTCTGCTGTGCCTTTTGGAAGGGAATTTGCATTTTGTCCTGAGCTAAAAACCTAAACCAAAAAGACATCTCAAATGGTGGTGTTTCAGCCATCAGCCACCGAATAGGGATTTTTTCCAGTAAGAAAATGAGCCTCTCCCCGCAAGCCCGGCCGTGCTTTGGCCTCTGCTCTGTGCTGCTTACACAGCCGGGAGCTCCTGGCGCCACTTGGCTCTGACTCCCAAGGAAGTTACAAAATGCCCTACTTCCTGGATGTTAGCCTATTTAAAAATAAAAATGGGTTTACAAGGCCCTGGCATTCGTGCTGTCTGTCATTAGTCACTGCTTCATTCCCTGGAGCTTCGGCTTCAAGCAGTCCAAGCGCTTTGCCAAGCCCCCAGCCCCAGGCTGTCGCCCCTGCTCGCCCACAGCTGGCACAGCTCACCGGCGCTGCAGGGTCTGTGCGCGGCGCCAGCTCTTCTCGGGAATCGCCGCCACCCCCGAGGCTCACCTGGGCTTCTGCGGAGGGCAGATCTCCCCGTGCCACTCTCGTCCTGCTCGGGTTCACTTCCGACCCGGGGTCAGGGCGCGGGGAACTGCGAAAAGCGTCAACCAGATCTTGGCCCTCCTCTGCTTACCAGCCGGCAGCACCTTTCCAGTTAAAGTGCAACCCAAACTTCCTGCTAAGACCGCTGAAGGATCCACCTGACCTGGCCTCCAAATTCCTCCCTTTTCCCTTGCCTTATGTTTGCTGTAGTCCAGCCGCTTCTCTTTCTGTTCCTCAAATACTCTACTCATTCCCAGCTCAGGGCTTCGGAGGCAAGCTTTCATCAGCCCTCACCCAGCGCACCGCTCAGCGAGGCTGACCAGCTAAAGGGACCCCCTCCCCTCCCTGCCAGCAAGCGACTCTCTTCTATGGGGTGTAATTCTCTTCACAGAATTAGCTTGTTGCATACATGTGCCCATGTTTATCATCTGCCCCCCTCACTAGAGTGGGGGATTCCTCCAGGGTCAGCATCTTGAGTACGGTGTTCACCTCTGTATCCTCAGAGCCTACGACAGTGTTTGGCACACAGTAGGTGCTCAATAAGCACATTTTGATGGAATCTTTTCCACTCAGGCTGAATCGTAACTTTAGCAAACCCCTTGGAGAATTCTCTTGCGTTGTTGCATTTACGTCCCTCCGTGGAATCACAGTTAATCACTGAACGTTATGGTACTTAGGAAGTCTTTGATATAGAACATTACAGGGGGTTCTGTTTATCTCACGTTCTTCCTCCAGTGTCAGGACAGATGAGAAATGAACAGATGAGGGCCTCCCATGAGGTTGGCATGACTTCAAATTTTTTTTTTTTTTTTTTGGAGTTGGTAAACCATGACTTTAACTTTGTAAAGTCTAAGCTTCTTAGAACTAAACAGATGATGTCTTGGAACCTGTCATTTGCTGTTGTTTTACACATTTGAGGAAGTGGCCTCATCTTCTGGAAGACATATTACTTTAGGTTAAATGGTGACATGACATTGGTTTCTTCAAAGTGAAAAAAAAAGTCATGCAACTCTGAAGCAACTTTTGAATAATCTTATTTCACGTCATGGTCATTAACTACTATCATTTTTTAATGATTTTAGATTATTTTAGATTGTTGTTTCTCAGCCGGGAGTGATCTTGCTCCCAGGGGACACTTGGCAATGTCTGAAGACACTTTTGGTTGTCACAGCCAGGGGGTGGGGGATTGTTGGCATCTAATGGGTAGACACCCGGGATGTTGTTAAACATCCTACAGGGCACAGAGCAGTCCCCACAGCAAAGAATGATCCAGTCCAACATGTCAACATTACTGAGACTGAGAAATGCTGTCTTAGACTACATAAACCAATAATGCATCGCCTAAAAAGTAAGAAAATACATGTTATTTATAGAAACTTTGGAAAATATAGATAAGCTCAGAGACAAGAAACTGCTAGCGACTTAATCCTTTGGTGTTTTTGCTTTCTAGTATTTTTTTCTATGCACATATATATATTAGTATTAACAAAAATTACACGTACTGGAGGTACTGTTTTGCAACTCTTTTTAAATTGTGCCTCATGAACCATGTCCGTGTTGTTAAGTGTTATTCTACAACATGGTTTTTAATGACTGCATGGTATTTTGTTGTGTGGATGTACCATTATTTATTTATTCACTTCCCCACCATAGGACATTTACATCTTCTAATTTCATCTATTAATCTCAATGCTTTGATGGGAGGTGTTCAACTATGGTAATTTTCCTAAGATGTATCCTTAGGAGTTGAACTGCTAGATCAAAGGTTGTATTTCAAGACTTTAACATCTACTTTTAAAAACTAATGACTAAATGGTGAGCTTTTTGTGGCTGGAGAAATATTTTACACTCTGTGGTATTGCTCACTGTAACTAGCTGTCTTAGGTGGGGCTTCCGCAGAAGTTGATCTGGAGAAGAGTCACACCGTTTTAGAGTGGGACGTGAGTTCAGGAATGAACACTTGAGTCAAGCTTTGCACTTCATGAATGAGGAAACAGGTCCAGAGAACCGAAACAGCTTGTCAAAGCAAGCCTTCCTTTCCTCATCTAACAATGGACTCCCTGTGCCTACGTGTGGGATAACAGGTCTGATCATTCCAATCATTGACAAGTAACAAAGCATTCAGCTCTGGATGCTGAGATGCATTGTCTGTCCCTCAAACACTCCAAACTCCCTTATGTCTCAGAGGGACAAAACTTGAACTTTGAACTTGATGTTTCCTTCTTCATAGAACAGTCTCCCCTAGATCTTTGCACAGCTACCTTCTTCTGTCTTGGCTCCAACGTCAGTACCTCCTTGCTGCTGTAGGCTATCAAAACTGGTAAGTTTAGGGAGAGTCCATCAAAAGGTCAAAGCACGTGAAAGACACAGACACCCAGAGACTGGACAGCAAACACGAATAAAGGGTTGTAAAATGTACAGGACATGAGCAGGTGTTTTGGGTGGAAGGAAGTAAAGAAGGGAGAGTCCCAGTGGATATGTGTTCAGCAAAGGTGGGGCATAAGCCCATCTGACATGTTTGGGTTTGCTGTGGTGCTGAGTATCTTGTTTCCACTCTCCACTTTCTCCACCCTTCCCCATCCTGTGTCCCAGGAGGCTGACCTGCATGAGTTATATCCACCGACCCCCTTGTTCTCTCGCTTCCTGTTGGGTCCAACCAGTGAGTGACACCAGTAAGAGACAGAAGCTGAGAGGGGTCACTGTTAGTACTTCCCGTGGAATTCCTTCCTGTGGAATTCTGCAGTGCTTGCCCAATCCTTTGTGAATATACCCTTTATTATGCATGTCTTAACTTACCCAGTTTGTATGTTCTCTTTTCTGCTGGGACCTTCACTGATACAATAATTTAGTATATTTAAGACTCAGACATTTAACTCACACCTGTCTATTTCAGAGGCTTTTCCACATTCATTGGAAATGACGTTATGCAAAGACTCCTGTCTGGTTCTCTTTTTCCTTTCTTGAAGGTCATGTTTTCTCTACCCTTTTTCATCTTTGTGACTTTTAAAAAACTTCACCTAGGTTGATTTGCTGAATGTGGTTGCTGACTCCAGAGGGGTTTGGCACTGAGATTTCCTATCAGAACACCTTCCTGTCTTTGCCCTGTGGGCCACAGAGAATGGGAATCATTTGAGCTTTCTGAATGCCAGGGAGGTGGGCATGGGAGACTGTTAATCTTTAGAGAACCTGCAGTTGTGAAATGTCAGTATCTCCTACTCTCATAAAGCTAGCAACAGCCTTCGGGTGAGAGCCTGTTAACCTTCAAGGATGCTGGGTATAGGGAACGTGTTCTGTATAGAAGGATGGGCTCCTCCCAGCCCTTCTCCCTTATTCCTATCTTCCACACCAAAGAAGAGTAGTTTTTGATGGAATATGGTATTTCAACTCATACACAGTAGGCTTTGGGAGATGGCCAATATTAGAAAAATAAAAAAAGTGATTTGGTCTATTGAAGCTCCACACTAAGAAATTGAAAGTCTTCCTTCTATGAGCTGCCATCACAGAGCAGGATGGAGTGGGCAGGAGTCTTTGGACACTGAGGATCCGATGGTGCTTCTCCAGATGGCTCTGGCCCCCCTAGATGTGCAGAGTTCACAATTGCCCCTCCACAGTGGGCATGCTTAGGATTACGTGTTCTTACTTAAAACTGCAGCTCAAGAAATTATTTCATTCATAGGACAAACATTATCAGTCACTTAATATGCTGGACACTAGAGACAGAATAGCGAACACGACACTGGCCCTGCCTTTAACAAGCTGCTCACAGTTCAGTGGAGAGACAAGCACAAATAAATCCTTACCCAGAGGTCTGAGGGAACGCAGCTGAGGGAGTAAATTCTGCCTGAGGCACTTGGGGGAGGCTTGCTGAGGAAGTGATGCCTGTGCTAGGTATTAAAGGAGCCACAGAAATTCATCAGGTAGGGAGGAGGGAAAAGACTATTCCAGGAAGAAGGATAAGCATTTGCAAAGGCACACGGAAGGCTGGCAAAGCATGGAGTGTTCAAAGACCAGCCCTCTGTAGCTGCAGTACCCTTGGTCTTGGGTGGGAGCAGGAGTGGAATAGGATAACTCAAGAGTTAATGAAAAATGTGTTTTTAAACTTCCAGATCAGAAATTTTGGGGGGTGAGGGACATGCTTTTCTGTTAATATCTAATTTTATTACATTGAAGCAGAACTTTTTTACTATACACATTTGCATTTTAAATATAAAATAAGATTGAAAAAATCCAAAGAGCCACAAGACACCAGAAAGATGAGATCAGGAAACAGAAGGCCTGAGCTCCAGCCTGTTTCTGATATTTGGTAGCCAGGCAACCCAGGACTAGTTATCTCACCCCTCAAGATTCTTTTTTGTGCTTTAAGAGAATCTGTTTGGTCACTTTATTTGCCTTCTAAATGTCCTTTCAGGGAGAATGCCTTTAACTATGTTCTTAATTCCATGGAACACACAGTCTTTTCTGGACTGATTGAATAATTTAGAATTAGATCTAAGTCATGGCCATCCAGGTAATCAAAGAAGGTTGAGTAAAATCAATCATTCATAGTGAACAGAGGCTGCAACTTTAAGTGAACAAATATTCTAAAAAATGTAACTTCCTATAATAAACATTGATCGTTCCAAGTCTACAAGCCAACAGTCTTTGGAACCACTAAAGCAAACCTTTCAAGACTTCAGGAAACTTTTTGAATTTTTGTTGTTCTTTTATTTTTAAGGGCAACATTATGAGGTCAACAAACAGAACAAGTATAGATTCACTGAATTTTTATGGTAACTGGTATAAGAACTATTTGCTCCCAGCTATCTAAATAAAAGCTGATTGTCAGTTCGGGGCTTTGCTTCTTCAAAAGCGCTGGAGTTAACAGCTTAAATCTTCTCTAAGATTTCTGTTATATAGTTTGGATATTAACCCTTTATTGGATAAATGATTTGCAAATATTTTCTCCCATTCTGTAGGGTCCCTTTACATTTTGTTGATGGTTTCCTCTCCTGTGCAGACACTTCTTAGTTTGATGTAGTCCCACTTGTTTATTTTTGCTTTTGTTGCCTTTGCTTTTGGTGTTAGATCCAAAAAATCACTGCCAAGACCAATGTCAAAGAGCTTACTCCTCGTATTTTCTTCTAGGAGTTTTACAGGTCTTGCATTCAAGTTTGTAATCCAATTTGACTTGATTTTTGCATACAGTGTAAGAAAAGAGTCCAGTTTCATTCTTTTGCATGTGGCTGTCCAGTTTTCCCAGCACCATTTATTGAAGAGACTGTCCTTTCTCCATTGTATATTCTTGGCTCCCTTGTCATAAATTAATTGTGAATGCTTTTTTGAGAGATAATTTAAATATAATAAAGTACACAAATTGTAGAAGTACAGCTCGATGTATTTGTGCATTTGTGTACATCTGCGAAACTACCACTGAAATCAAGATCTCGAATGTTTCCAGCATCCCTGAAGTCTCCCTCATACCCTTTCCAGCCAATACTACCGTCCCAGAAGTAACCACACCTGATTTCTCTCACCATTGATTAGTTTTGCCTGTTCTTGAGCATCATTGAAATGGAATCATATAGTTTGTGCTCTTTCTTACCTGGCTTCTTTCATTTGGTTCAGTATCTTTGACATTCATCTGTGTTGTTGGATGTCCTCTGGTTCAAAGTTTGACTTGACCTTCATTAAAATTAAAATCCTTTCAAACTTATATTAACTTGGTTATTTATCTGCAAAATGGAATCTATAATGGTTGCATCTTAGGGTTTGGGGGAGAAATAAATTTATACAGAGCTGTATTCATATTAGTCTTGTGGTTTGATAATAATAGAAAATAAATATAACTGGAAACACTATAGCAGCAGAATCAAAGCTTATGGGCTTCTCTGAACAGAAAGCAAAATTATCTTGGGAAAACTTTCCCATTAGGTTCCTGGTCATGTTGCCCCTTTTACTGCGGGAAAAGGCTCTTTCCCTTCATTTCCCCACCCAGAGTGCTGTTGAGTTAAATGGAGACTATCACTCATGTTCAGTCAGCTCATCAGGAAGACATTATTTTCCATAGATCTCTGTGATCTGTGTGGTTTGGATCTGCTGGAAGGGTAGGCTCCCCAAAGCCCCATTCATGCATCTGAGCCTGCCCCACCAAGTCTTGGGAAGGCCAAACTTGACCTGAGTGATGCCCTTGGTTTCTGTCTTTGGACTTTCTCTCCAGCTGGAGGCGGAAGGATCCTCAGCTGCCAAAGAGAGCTCCATCCTGGCCACACATCTGAGACATCAAGGAGCTTAAGCAGCTCCAGAAGGAATCTGCAATTAATTATGTTTCACAAATTGCCTTTAGTGTGGGACCAGCTCTTTTCAGGCCCTGGTGGAGGCGCAGTGTGTGACTTGGGCAGACTTACCTAAGTCACACATCCATGGAGGCAGTGGTGTTGTTTGGAAGCACCTCACTCTTTGTAGGAGAGGAGGGCTCACCAGCCAGGACATTTAGCAGCACAGTCCCACCCTCCTGAGCACAACAGCTCTGTCTTTTAGTCATCTGCACTGTGGAGGGTTTGGCTGCCTATTGCAAAGAATGGAATTAATGATTTTTTTGTGCTCTGTTGGGCTGGGATAATCTTCTTACATTTCTGGTACACCACAGAATAGCATCCTCCTTTAGTAAATCACATGCCCTATTCTGTAAGCTAGGAGCTAAAAGTGGGTCGTGAGTGGTCATCTCCAAGCATGGCAGAGGGACTGAGAGCCTGGACTCTGGAGTCAGGCTGTGTGTATCTTCAGGCAAGCAGTTATTAACCTCTCTAAGCTCCAGTTTCCCTATTTGTAAAATGGGAATTATTTTACCTAGGTCGTAGAGTTGTTGTGAGGACAAAATGAGATAGTCATTATAATGTGCTTAGCATGTAAGCTGCTGTTGGCAGGAAACCACCCTCCGCAGGAGGCTCCTTTTCTTTTGTCACTATAGCAGAGCGATACTGTCACTAACCTTACACCAGGCACCCCCATGCCCTACTCATCTCCCGTCCAAGCACACCTTTCAGATCTTTTGATCACACAATACCTTGCCTAACCTGTTGGTTCTTTCCATAGGTCAAAGAAGTAGAAATGAAGAATAAATAATTAAGAGATAACCAGATCTCCTCCCTAGCGTCCCCTTCAGTCATCTCTTGAACAAACTGTGTGGACAATACAGCATCTAAGGAAACATCACAAGAAGTCGACAAGCTGCTACGTCACAGCTGTGCAGTTGCTTTATGATCACCAACCATTTTCCTGTCCTGGACGGGATCGATGCTCCCTTTCAAATCCAACAGTTCTGGTGCTTCCAAGACACACTTGGGTCATGGGACTCTAGCAAAGCTGGAGCCTCTGTCCCTGGGACTCAGTGTCCCTGAATGTAGCGCATGGCTATGCCTCCAAGGTCTTGCCATTTTCTGGCGGTATTAACAAAGACAGCAGGGATCACGAGGTTGCAGACTCTTCCCTGCCCTCAGAGATTTATAATAGAATATTCTAAGGAATTCTGTGAAAACTACGATGGTTCCCAACAAAGCAAGTCCTTCTATTAAGTCCACTAGACTGTGCTAACTTAATGAGAGAAAGAACATTTCCCTTGTGTAGTGATGAAATGAAGCAATTCATAAATCTGTTAGGGATGCAATTCCGTCACGTTCTTCTACACTGCCCAAGACGACTGCGGTTTACCCTGATGTGCACCACAGAGGGCACAACTTGATTTTACCCGAAAGAAATATTTTTTCTTGAATTTTTTAAAGATTTTTTTTATTTAGAAAAATTTAATCCCACCAGAAAAGCTGCAAGAACAATACAACAGATACTTGTACATCATTCTCCTACATTCACATTTGGTTAACATTTTGCCACATTTGTGCTCTCTCTATATATAGAAATAGAAATAGAAATAGAAATAGAAATAGAAATAGATATAAGCTTTAAAAACCATTTGAGATTAAATTGTAGACATGTTCTACACAAGTTGATGACATTTCACCCTGAGTACTTCAGCATGCATTTCCTATAAAGTTTTTTTTGTAACCACAATATAATTATCAAAATCAAGAAATTTGAAAGTGGTGGATACAATATTCTTCTCTCCATATAGTCTGTATTCAAATTTCACTAATTGTCCCAATAATGTCCTTTATAGCATTTTTTTTTTTTTTGTTCAGAATCCAACCCACGATGACTTGCTGTATTTAGTGACTGCATGGAAATCAGCACTTAGGAAAACCACTAAAAAGGCGTTAAATTAGGAGTCAGAAGCACTGAGTATAAATGACCTTTTAACCTCTCTGAGCTCCAGATCTTTCCCATGGTGATGAAGATGAACACTCATCCCTGTCCATCTGCCAAGGTTGTTGCAAGGATCAAATGTGGTACTGTATTCTTTGTGAATGGCAAAGTACTGTGCAAATATGCAGGACTGTTCCATACAACCATTTTCAACTAGTTTCATAGGGTTTCATTGCAAAAAGTTACTTTCCTGAAAGGATGGGAAGGAGTGAGGCAGGGTCAGGAAAATGGTGTCAACAGCTAAATCTGGCAGAGATCATAGCATGACACCAAAGTCACTTCAGAGCTCGAGGAGACTTCATTCTCTTCAAATGACTATTCTTTCTTTTTTTCTTTTTAATAGGAAAGGTCTCTTAAAGCTCTAAAAATTTGTGGTTCTAGTTCTGTAGTCTTTTTTACTTCCAAAGTTGAGATATAATTTCCAAAGAGTAAGTGCACAGATCTTAGACAGCCTGAATTTTATGGGTATACACCTGTGACACCTCCACCCAGATCAATATACGGAACATTTCTATACCCTAAAAGGCTCCCTCATGTCCCTTCTCAGTATCTCCCACCCTTACCCTATGAATAACTGCTATTCTGACATGTCACTTATGTCTATCTGTTCTTGAATTTCATGCAAATGGAATCATGTGCTTTTTTGGGTCTGGCTTCTGTTTCTTAACGTTCTTGACTAGATTCATCCATATGATTGTGTGCAAGGGTAGTCCATTCTTTTCTTGATGGCTGTGTGGTATTCCATTTTGCAATATTTACTCATTTTACTATTGATGGACACTTGTGTTGTTTCCAGTTTTGGGCTATTATGAATAACAATCCCATGAATACTTTGTGCATGTCTTCTGGTGGACATAAGAACTCATTGCTGTTGGTTAGATACCAGGAGTGGAATTGCTCAGTCACAGAGTGTGCAGAGATTCAGCTTTTTCACAGTGGTTGTAACAGTTTATACTCCCAGTGACAATGTAAGAGAGCCCTAGTTTTCCATATCTTCAGCATCACTTAGTGTGTCAGCCTTCCTGGTGGATATGTAGTGATGTCTCATTGATGCTCTCTTTGCATTTCTGTCATAGATTTGAGGTGCACAGTGACTAGCTCACGGCTGCTGTGTCAGGGCCAGCCTTAGGCAGCTGCTTCTGTGAGAAAGTGATTGGAAGAGCACAAGGAAGGCTTCTCAGACCCAGGCTGGATGACTCCACAAAAGTCATCATTACAGGATAACTTTTGTTTTCTGGTGACATTTGTCCCATCTGTGGCCACTTGGCATCTTTTGAACACCCACTCATCTTATGTTTGGAGAACTTCATACATGGATGCTGACTTTAAAAATTGAAATCATACATTTGCTTTCCAAAGTTCAGCTACTTTCCCCCAATCAGATGCACCTGGATAAGACTTGGATCTGAAAACCAGTAATGTGTTGGAGCAGGTGATATGAGGAACCCAATTTCTGGTGCCTTCTTTGGAGGCAGCAGTGGCTGAATTTCGGGCATCCAGTCCCCACTGTCATCTGTGGGAGCTGCAGGGTCTGTCTGAGAAGTAGTCTACTCTTGGCTGGAGCAGACCACTGATGGTTTGGACAACCGTCATCTGGTTCCCTTGTGTTTGAGCCTGAATCTCTGTGCTACATCCCCACGCCCCAGAGGTTCTGTGAACTTCCTAAATATTCCTTAAAATTTTTTTCTTTATTTTGAAATAGTTTTAAACTTGGAGAAAAGTTCAGTGAACATTTCCTAAGAAAAGGAATGTTCTCTTAAATAACCATAGTACAGTTATCAACATCAGGAAATCTAATGTTGATACAATATTTTTATTTAATTTACCATTTGTGTTTCAGTTTCGTCAGTTGACCCAATAATGTCTTTTATAGCATTTTTCACCTCTAGTACCAGATGCAGTCTAGGGTCAGGCATTGCATCTTGTTGTTGTTTCCGTTTAAAGAAAATTACGCTCTATACATGCCGCGGTGTAACCTCCCATTTTTTCACTCCATGATACATGATGTCAGCTTCCCATGTCAATAAAATTGTCCAAACATAACAATTTTTAATGGTTGCCTAGAGTGTATAATTTCACCAATCACTTGTTGATTGCTGTTTAGGTTGCTTCCATTGTCAAAAAATTATAATCAGCTTTATAGTAGTGATTACTGGGTATTCACTCATGTTGAGAGAAAATCCTCCATTGATTGAAGTGTGTGATTACCCACTTCCCCAACTTCTATTGTCTCTGCCTGAGGGAATTCGCCTTCTGACCTCAGGCATTACTGTTTTCTGCGCACAGTGGCAGCTGATGTCGAAAATCCCAAACTTAAAGTGACTACAAATGTCACAGCACTTGGTCCCAGAGGCCAAGCGTCATCATCTGCTGACATTTGAAGGGACAACAGAAAGAGTCTAGTCTAAGTATTTTTAATTATGAAAACTGTTTTTTTAGACATAATGCTATTGTACACTTAATAGACTACAGGAGTGTAAATATAACTTTTATATGCACTGGGAAACCAAAAATTGTATGTGACTCGCTTTATTGCAATCTTTCCTTTACTGCAGTGGTCTGGAACTAAACCCGCAATATCTCCTAGGTCTTCCTGGGTTTGTTAGTTCTAATTCTTTTTAAATTGAAGGCATTGACGCGGTTAAACTTGGCTTCTTGCTTTACATGTAATACAGAGGTTGTAAAATTCAAAGATGCTTATGAAATCAATGCTTTCATTATGAGTGGACACTAACGAGTTACCTAAGTGTAACCATCACAAAATAAGTACCTTTGTAAATGTAAGTGTAAACTGAAGGGTAATTCTTACACCCCCTCCCCATTTTCTTCTCCATCGTGTTTTTATGATATAAACTGTATTATCCATTTTTCTCTGTGAGATTTACTTATTTTGCTGTGTGAGAAGACTGATGTATTTAAATTAGCTTGTAGATCATGCCCTGTAAAACTCCCTTACTAGTTGACAAAAAAACCACATTGTCACTGATATTTCTGAATAGTGGGGATGTTTTGGGAGACACTTCAAATTTAGATGGATATATGAAATGGAATTCTCCGATTTTCTAGGGTTTCAATTTTTTCTAGCACTACTAATTCGAAATAGCAGCTTTTCCAGACAGCAGGGTGACTTTGTGTGCTTGTCCAAAAAACCTCAAAACAAAACAAACCCCAGAAGCCTACACAAAGTTTGCCCATGTGATCACGATGCCTGCACTTTTCTAAGAAGCAGATGGATAGTAAAGGCAGTTAGTCCTGGCTTTGACTTCTACCCAGCCATAAATCCGAACTTCAACCAGTCTGCTTCTCACTCCCCAAAGCCTGTCCTGGAAGCACCCTAGGAATATTCTTGACCTGCAGTGTGAAGTGAAATGTTTGCTTTATAGAAGATTTTGACTTGGAGTTTAAGTGAGGAGAAAACAGACTGGCAGATGATTTCCCAGCAGAGTCATGTAGAAATCAGAAGAACAGTGGAAAAGGCAGGGAGTGGAATGGTGATTGTAGAAGTTGGGTCTATTTCTGGGTGGTTCAGCAATGGAACCCTTCAGAGGAGATCAGAGAGCTTCGAAATAGTCCATCATGCTTTAAGGGAGCTGATCTCAACCCCAGGGGATACAGAGGAATTACTGGGGAGAATTTTGAAACAAGAGCCTTCCCCACTCCGAGGGCTTCTGATGTTCCTTGCCATTGCAGCACAGGCTGGATACTGGGTATCTTTCATTTGCTTCCCAGATCCAGCCTCCATCCTACCCCACCCTGCTTCCTGCCATGTGGACTGCATCACCAGGCTCCCTTGCCCTGTCTTTTCTGGTGACTTTAGCCAAGGGGAGATAGCGGCAGGAAGTTGGACGGAAGGGGAGAGTGAGGGGGGATTTATTCTGCAGGTCCCCTCCCTGGCAAGTCAACCGGGCTTGTTGGTTTGTGTGGTGTAAGAAACACCTCCCACAAGACGGCCGCTCCCATCTGGGCTCTGGTCACCACTCTCTTCTTTGCCCTTCCAGCCTGAGGGGTGGTACCAGCTCCCTGCTGTTACTTGCCCTGTGGTGCTGAGCTTTCCTTTGGGATGTCCCTAAACCCTGACCGTCTCTCTGCAAATCGTCCCTTCCTTAAACTCTCCTCAGTTGCTCCATTTCTAGGCGGGACCTTGTGGGTGGGATGGTTGGTGGGTCTGTGTGAGGTAAAGAGCTCTCCGGGTGATTCTAATTCACATTTGCTTCCCTGCCTTCAGGGGCCCCTGCCCACAACCCCTCTTCAGAATAACCATGAAGCCCAAGTCAGGAAAAAGCAGCCCGCAGAGGGAAAGGAGGGGATGGAGCAGAGAGAGGAACAGTTCGTAGAGCAGAGACTGCCTGGGACGCCACTATTTCCCTTTCACTTCAGGGTCGGTGGACAGCAAAGACCAAACTGGCCAGTTTATAAAACCAGCTTGGATGTGGCCACTTATTAGACTACTGCATATTCTGCTTTAAAAGAGAAAACAGTACACAGGAAACATTACTCTCCTTTTCCCCTCGCTGACTATTTCAACTAATAAGCCTGTGCATTAGTCACTCTGCTAATGAGTAGTTTTACCCTGGCCCTCAGTGAACTAGGCCAGAGAAGGGCCCTGCAAACTCTTGGAAAACCTCATGAAAAATTCTGTTCCTGTTGACCCGTTAGCAGGGAGGTGAGACGTGCCAGGGACCAGTGTTTATATATTGCAGCTATATTTGGAAGTTTAATTGTTTTTCTAAAAATCTCAATTGAGAAAAGTCAAGGATTTTATAATAATAGAATCAAAATAGCACATTCCAAGACCTAATGTGCTCTCATCTTTCATTGGCCTCTAAGATTTTCATAGTCCAGAAAAGCAAGCAAGGGAAAAACTGTTTCACCGGGTCCTCTGCATCAGTGGTTCTCAATCAGGGGCGATGGTGCCCCCTCCTCCCCGGGACACTTGACAACGTCTGGAGACATTTTTGATTATTACCACTGGACTGAGGATGTGCTGGCATCTAGTGGAGAGAGACCAGGGATACTGCCAGACGTCCCACAAGGCACGGTTCAGCCTCCGCGACAAAGAATGATCCAGCCCCAGATGTCAATAGTGCCGAGGTTGAGAAACCTTTCTCTGAATTAAAATTACAGCTCCATTAGCAAGGAAATTAGTGTTAAATAATAACTTTGCAATTTAAAGGCCACACTCCAATGAAGTTAGGTATCCTGAGTTTACCAATATCGTATAAGTCACTCATTAAATATTATTGCCTTAAAGTTTGTGGCATTTGGAAACTGGCAAGTTTATTGGATTTTTGTGTGTGTGTGTGTACAATCAACATTTTTCAAAATAGAAACCAGGCTAGTTGGTCGGATGAAATAAAATCGTTTTGGAGCACATAGTCTTTTTTTTTTTAATTGCCTCTCTAATCAAAAGCATTTTCTCTTCAGATTGTGGTTCTAACTAAAGAGATGCCTAGCTTCAAAGGAAGTGGTCTGAGGTTCAAAGTGCAGACCAAGGAGAGGGTAGTAGAATCAACATCTTAACCATTAGCAATTGCAAAGAAGAGATGAGAATCTAGTGCTATTTGGGAAGGGTTTTACCAGACACAAAGCTATCAAATGTCCTGTCTCCTTTCCACCCAAAATACTTCTGGCTTGAACACGAGGTCCTCAAGGTGTCCTCGAGTAAGGAGGAAAAAATCTGTTCTGGGAATTGACCACTGTTAGCCACCCTCGACCACTCCTCCCTCCAACTATTGAGGTTTGCTGGTAAAAGAAAGAGGCCAAGAGTGTCTTGCTTAGAATGTCTGTCACTAAGGGACATGATGTGCCTGTAAAAAAAAAAAAAAGAAAGAAAAAAAAAACACTTTTGTTAAACCTTACCCTGCACTAGAGAAGCAAGTTCAGAAGGAGTCAAAGAGCTATTAAAGAAGCTAAAAGCCTTTTATGGCAAAGAAAAATCAGACTGGTATTAAAATTAATGAAGAGGCTGGAAGAGCATAGACAAAAATGCTGGAAGGATGGAGATAGAGAAACTATTTTAAGATTGGTCTCCAAGGAGATGGAGAAAACAAATGTGGCCAGGTAAAAGAAAATGCCAACCTCTCCAAATTAATTATCCAAAAGAAGGACCACATTTCTTGGAAAAACTGACCTATGCAAATTTGCAGCTTCAAATACCATTCTTCTGAGTCTATGAGAAGAATCAGCTCAAGGACCTCACCAATTCCTGAGTTTGAAGAGCACTTGAGCGTTTGTTGAAATTTCTGCTCATCTTCAAAGGACTGTTCCTAGAAGCAGAAATCAGTCTGCTCAGGCACTAAACACTAAAATGATGAAGAGCTCAGATAAGCCCAAACTGCAGGAATTTAACAAGATTGTTCAAGTAATGGATAAACAGTAAGTGAAATTCACTGCCAAAGTTGCCAAAGTGCAACTTGGCTTTGTGGACCATGCCAGCTGAGGGTATGGGGGAGCGTGTGGCTGACCCCTACTATACAGCCTGCCAGAAGTGGCCTATCTTACTGATTCTTGAAAAACGTTCTCATTTACGAGCCAATGAGGTCCTATAAGAACATGGTGGTGAGTTGGGCCCAACAAAGCTAATGATCATAGTGGGTAAAAGGTATCTAAAATTGCCAACAATCTTTTTACGGAATCTACTTTTTGAAGATAAACTAGTCAGTGATTTATCCTAATCAATGAGATAACAAAAGGTGGGGATTAAAATAGCAGAAAATATTGAAGTACTATTTGAAAGCAAAAGACTATATCAAGTAGAAAAAGCAATTTAATCTGGTAGAAACTAATCCAAAGATTGGCAAGAAAGTAAAGATGGTTATGTCCCAACGGGAATAAAGCTAATGACAATGTCTGACACTTCTTCACTTCTTATTCTGTGCCAGAGATTGCTAGGTGCTTTTGTTAACATGATTGTACTGAATCTTCCTCATGGCTCTATAAAGTAGACACCATTACCCCCATTTCGTAGATGAGACTGAAATGCAAAGACTTCAGGTAACATGCCCAAGTTCCCATAACTACACAGCAGTGGAGCTGGATTTAAATCCACATCTGCCTGACTCCAAAGTCCAAGCTGTTAAACTCTATATTCTACTGGCGTAAGCTTTCTGGCCCTGTGGTGGAGTAGGACGCCCCGGGGAACAGCGGAAGTTTCATCACTTGGGTTTTTAGACTGAACAAAATACTAGTATGTGTGTCATAGGAAGTAATCTCTAATGGCTCAGGGGTGGGTTAAAATAATATCTGCAACTTCCATTTCTGAATGTTAAGGACTCTTCACCTACAGCACTAGTCACTTAGTGTGGCCCACTGCAGTTTTCATAGCCCTCCACACACACTTTCTTGACTGATCCTCACTGAAACTTTACGAGGTAGGCAGGCCACATATTACTATGCCTCTTTTCAAAGATATGATGGACAGTGTCATCAGAAATAAAACACTGCCAAGTTACTTATTATCAAAAATATGTGGGAGGAGGGGGAATGTGATTCCAAAAAAGTTGCTTATTTCAACCCTGAGCAGTTCATAGGAGTTTATGATTTATTTCCATAACACCGTGATTGCTTCCTTTTCAACAAGGCTTTGACTCACTCAGAGGAATGTATTCCATTACAAGTCCGCTGGCTTCAGGCTTTATGTAGAACCAATTGGTTGCCATGACAACTGGGACTAACAAAACACAAATCATGAACTCTTTCAATACTGGTCACTAACTCACTTCTAACAGTCCATTTCAGAACGTGGAAGCTGATGGTGTTCTGAGGGACTATATATTCATATCTGCATTTAGAAGGGTTCCTCCTAGGTTGAAAATAATCTCAAGACATGGGCTTTGGGTTCAAAGGAAACTTAGACATAGGGCCTTTTGTCTCTGCGGCTAAGGAGTGTTTTGAGAGCAGTGCTTTAGCCATGTTACTCTATTCTTTAAAAACTTGCATTTCTCCTACCAAATAGCTCTTAGCGCTGGTTGAGGCAAAAAAAAAAAAAAAAAAAAAAGTAATATGCTGAAGTTTACTAATGGCTTGATATAACATAACCCCTACAGTATTTATTACTTAAGTGCCTAACTCTTATCAGAAGATGGTTTATTCACTATACAAAAAGGCTATGTGATATTATGTTTGAATTTTGAAAAATGAGATAATTTCTAAGATACCATAAAACCTCACTGGCTACAGCTAACTGAGAAATTGGAGGAAAGAAAGGCAGGGAAGTTTCATTTGCATTTCAAGAATTTTTTTTTCTAAATTGTAGTGAAACTCTGTTTTTTTTGCTCAGCATGCATTCCCCAAATCCTTTGATAATAACCTAACCCTCTTTGGGTGACCACCCTGTATCCCACCCTCAGTCTTGTAATTCAGGTACAGCTGACCCCACCCCAGTTCCAGGAATGAGCATGTGGAACATGTGACACAAACCTGGCCAATCAGAGTAATACACTCAATTGAATACAAAGATTGGTTTAAGGAAAGGCACATGACCAAAGTCAGGCCGAACTGAGCCAATATGATTCAACTCCACGATTTTTATTGGAATTCCTGGGATGGAGGGATGTTCTGTTGAACAGTTGTATGAAAGCCTAGAGCTACTGGCAGTTATCTTGCTACCATGAGGAGACAGTCACCTAAGAATGGAGTCTACTTAGAGGGAAAACAGAAGAGAGTTGGAAAGAGCAAGGTCAATTTCTGATGACATTGTTTGAGCCCCTAGATCAAGCCTTTCCTGAAGGCAGTCTCTGTCTTTTTTTCAGTTAATTGACCAATAAATTCCTTTCCTCCTTAACTTCAGTTTAATTGGATTTGTTATTTGTAGCTAAAAAAAGTCCCGATTAATAAAGAAAAAAAAATCTATATTGTTTTAAATACATGCAATTATTAAATCTAAGCTAGAAAGTAGAAGAGATCTCCAGGGACCCTGTTTCAGTGATTAGATAATTATGGCATCTAATAAGCCTAATTAATTCCCTTGTAGTCAATCCTTTGGGGAAAATTTATTTCCTTAAATCTTTTAGAGATCTTATTTATAATTTTCATTTGTGTTCCTGAGAAATAGTTTCCTCAGAAAGGATCCATTTTTACTCCTATTTTAACTAAAACACATCAGTGGGATTTTACTGTGGAAGGCTCACAGTGTCTCTCAGCCTGACGAATAACTGGATGTGCTGATATCCTGATCACGGACAATCTTGACAAAAAGAAAAACTAAAAACATACTATTTTTTAGTCTTCAGCTTCAAGGTATTATTACATTCAATAAACTTCTGCTCCATTAATCAATGTATACTGTTTTTCATTATAAAACATTTGGAGGCCCAACCGAAAAAGATCTGAACAATATTGTGATTATTATGTTGTTTTTCTTTAAACATCTTCAGGAACTTTACAAATTTTCCTATTCATTACTATCCATTTTGGGGGTTAATATATTACGTTAGTAGATTCTCTGGATTATTAATAAGGTGCTAAATGTTACATTATGACAAGGGACTCACAACCCTGGCTGCTGATTGGAATCACCTGGGGAGCTTTTCAAAAATACTAAATGACATGGCCCCACCCAAGACTAATTGAATCAGAATTTTTTGGAGTAGGGTCCTGGCATCTGTGTTTTTTAAAAGCTCCCCAGGTGATTTTAATGTTCAGCCAGCGCTAAGAACAACTGCATTATTGGAAAAATTGACTAGAATTCTATGATTTGTTTCAGTAAGGAGTTATTTAGTAAGGAATCCTTTAAACACATCCTTAATTCCTTAAAATGAAATTTGGAAAAATTATATGTGTATACACACACGCATGCATACACACTCACACATACATGAACTGCATTGTATACCTGAGCAACTCCCTTACGTTCTTGGAAATATTGAAGCACCTTTCACCAAATCTGATTCTTTGAAGTCTCTTTTCAAAGGAATGAATAAGAGGCCAGCCGTTTGCCATGTGTTAGAATATCATTTTTTCTTCAAGGTGAATTATCTCCATCATTATCCTCAAATATCATCTATTTGAAATTGCACAGTTCTACTATATTGTTTCTTAATTGACTTTCCTCTGTAGAGGGCTTACTTACTATTTTTCCAACTCTAGTCAGTAGTGTCTGCACTTTGAGGAAGACTTACGATTACTGTCTCAGATGCTATTATCTTCTTCTTGCTTCTAAATAGCACATAAAACCTAAAAAGACCCAAAGAAACTTTAGGGAGAGAAACCTAGAGTAAGGTGGCAGGATGAAGCCAATCATAGAATCTCTTCCCCTTAATATGAAAAAACAAGGGATTTTTAAAAATAGTAAAAATTTACCAACAGCAAGCATAGAAGATAAGAGGTATTATCTGGTGTCAAGAAAGAGAAAAGAAAGGAAGGAAGGAAGAAAGAAAGAAAAAAGAAAGAAAGAGAAAAGAAAGAAAGAAAGAAAGGAAGGAAGAAAGGAAGGAAGAAAGGAAGGAAGAAAGAAAGGAAGAAAGAAAGAAAAAGAAAGAAAGAAAGAAAGAAAGAAAGAAAGAAAGAAAGAAAGAAAGGAAGAAAGGAAGAAAGAGAAGAAAGAAAGAAAGAAAAGAAAGAAAGAAAGAAAGAAAGAAAAAGGGTGGCTGGAGCAAGAAACAGATGATTTGGGCTCTTATCAACAAAGAGACCTGAGTGCTTCATCAGAGACAGAAAAAAAAAAAAAAAAAAAAAAAAAAAAAACCCTGAGTGTACCATTTAGTATGGATTCATACAAAATTGGGGGCATAATTCCAAGCCTAAGGATACAACATGTTAAAAACAGTTTATGTCCCCAAGTATGAGGTCTGAACACCTCCTATAGAACACAGAAGAAATTCTTTAAAGACAATTCATGTCCCCCAGCAAAGGAAGCACAGAACTCCAGCTGAACTGTCTACCTCGACCTCTATGACCTTACCATCAGTATAGAGAAAAGTATATAGAACACTGTTTAGACCTCAGGCTGGAGCTACATGAAGAAGATAAATGAGTTTTAGGTAAGTTAGAAGAGGATCAAAAATTCACTCATACATGTCAAAGAAAACAGAAGGTCCAGACAGCTGCCAATGAGAAAATAAAAATAAGACAAAAAATCAAGATGAAATGCTAAAACAGCAGATGTGGCTACTAAGGGAGATGTCAGAGTTAAGGAAGCAAACTGAGACCAGAACAATGTTATTAGAGATTGAATAAATTAATTAGAAGCAGCAAGAACTGACACAAGGTGAAATAATAAATCATTGACAGAGAAAAAGCTTAACGATATACATTCAGAACAGAGGAAGGACAAATAGTAAAATTTTAGACTATTAGTAATTGAATAGAATTGAGTCACACCTGGACTAAGGGATCAGCATTAACATCATGAATAAGGGACATGATAACCTGGGAAGGACACAACACATATAGTATTTTGGATGTACTATAACTGTAATCTAAGGAACATTCCATTGAAAAAAAGGAAAAGGTCTGTATTCTTTTAAAATGTCAACATCATAAAAGACAAATGCAGAGGAACTCAAAGGAAACTCAAGAGGATGACAAGTACTATGGTCTGAATGCATGTATCTCTCCAAAATTTGTATTTTGCAAGCCTAATGCCCAAAGGTAATGGTATTAGTAAGTGGGGTTTTGGGGACACAATTAGGTCATGAAGGCAGAGCCTTTATGAATGGAATTGGTGCCCTTATAAAAGGCCCCAGACAGCCAGTTTGTCCCTTCCACCATGTGAGGACACATGTTAAAAAAGAAAATGTAGACAATTTTGGTCCCAACAAAATTAGAGTTTTGTGTTTCAGAAAACAACATCAAGACAGTGAAAAAACAAACCACAAAATGGGAGAAAAATTTTGCCAATAATATATCTGAGAAGGGATTTGTATCTAGAATATATCAAGAACCCTTACAACTTAGTAATTAAAAATAACCCAATTAAAAAATAGGTAAAGGATCTGAATAGATATCTCTCCAAAGAAGATGTACAAATGGACAATAAGCGCATGAAAAGATGCTCAACATTATCAGCTATCAGGGAAATGCAGATCAAAACCACAGTGAGATACCACCTCACACCTACTAGGATGGCTCTAACCAAAAAGTCAGCTCTTAAGTTCTTCGAGGATATGGTGAGATTGGAACCCTCATATATTTTTGGTAGGAACGTAAAATGGTGTAGCTGCTTTGGAAATCAGTTTGGCAATTCTTCAAAAGGTTACACATGGTGTTCCCATGTGACCCAGAAATTCCACTCCTGAGTATATACTAAGAGAAATAAAGACATATGTCCACACAAAAACTTGAACATCAATGTTTACAGCAGCATTATAGCTAAAGGGTGGAAACAACCCAAATGTCCATTAACTGATGAATAAAGTGTGGTAAATCCACAGAATGGAATATTATTTGACAATAAAATGAAGTACCGATACACGCTACAACCTTGAAACATTACACTAAGTGAAGAAGTCAGTCACAAAAGACCACATGCAGCATGATTCCATCTATATAAAGTGTCCAAAAAAGGCAAAACTATAGAGACAGAAAATTGCATAGGGCTGAGAGAAAATGAGGAGTGGCTGCTAATTGGTACAAGATTTCCTTTTGGGGTGATGAAAATGTTCTAAAATTGATTGTGGTGATGGTTGCACAACTGTGAACATACTAAAAGCCATTGAATTGTACACTTAAATGGGTGAGTTGTATGGTATGTGAATTACATCTCCATAAAACTTATTACTAAAAAGTGTTTGAACAAAGGAGGAAAATAGCATGGAAAAAATAGCATAAGAAAAAAACTTTTGCTCTATTTTGATATTTAACAGATGACTCCTCCTTAGCGGTAAAGATGTAAGGAATGGAAATTCACTCCCACAGTCATTCACTTAGCAAGATATTTATTGAGTTACTATGTACCAAGCACTGGGTTGAGAGCTGAGGAGAGCGAACAAGACAGGCGTGGTCGCCATACTCATGACACTCTCATCTGGGAAGGGAGGGAGGCTACTTTGAGGAAGTGATGTTTGAGTTAAGCTTTTGAGGATTATTAAGAATAAACTAGATGAAGACTGGGTGTGAGGTAGAGAAGATTCGAGAGGAAACTGGGCCTCCTCTGGCAAAGAATCAGAGGATAGAGGACTGTGAGACGTGAGAGGCAGCATGGAGGATGCTGGAGGGGCTGGCAGATCCTGAGGGCTTCATAAGCCACGTTAGAAATTTGATCTTTATTTCAAAGACCATGAAATGCTGTTGACAGAATTTAAGGAGAGTGTTCAACTCATGTCTCCAGCGTGCTTTGCTGTTGAATTTCCCCCTGAGTCACACAAAAATGAAACTACCTGATTATGTCAGTGGAGATGATGTTGCTCCCCTCTTCTTACCAGATTTCCTAGTGCCTGGTTCTTCGATTTTGGGCCCTGGGAAACAGTATATGCAATTCCCAGATGGAGAAGGGAGGGGAGCATGTACAGAGGAGCCCTGAAATCAGGCTGGACCACGTGAGCTTTGGTGAGCTCAGCAACATCACTAACACAATGATCCATATGGACACACTAGCCTTCTTTCAGCTCTGGATGTATGTTGGGGGCTGATATCACTCCCTGTGACTCTAGGGTCTTGTTATTTACAACTGCAATGCTAAAATTGGCACAATTGGCACTTTATGAAATATGGGTGGAATAGCCCCTGGCCTCTGTTATATATTGCCTGGGCTACGAGCTGGTATCCTCAATTGAGTACAGGTGAAAACAGATGGAAAATAAATTATCTTACAATTTTCAGTGTGTTTTCATTGACTTAGCATCTGCTGGAAAATTTGTTCTGAGAATAGCATCAAGGAGCTGATCTGCATAGTAGGCAATGGCCAGCTGAGGCCTCTGAGAGATGGTTTCTCCATTGGCCAAGGAGCATTTTGCCAAAGTTCACAAGGCTATGGGGTTGCCTTGGCAACACTAAGTACAACAAGACACTGACGTTCTTTAAATTTACCATAAGTCACAAGTTACAGTTGCTCTTAATTCTGTATCTGTAGAATATGGTTGATTTATTTTAACTTTTTTTCCTTGGCTGGATGTGGGGCAGGGAGGGGGGTGTCTTCTATGCTGTTAATGACAACTCAAAGCACTTTTTGATTCTCTTTGCTCTTGACTTTCCCTTCTTTTTTTCTTGTCCTCTTTTATTATGATACTTCTTGTTTCTTGAACTCTTTCCTCTGAGTGACCTGCTAGAATTTTGAGCTGATTCCACTTAGATAAGCCAAGTTCATCAAGATCAGCCACTAAACAATGTACTTTAAAAATCATTCAATTCCATTATGTGCAAGGTATGCACTCTGACCTCAGTGCAGCACTGTGACTTTGCTTGTCACCTTACTTTCTTCCTAGGCTTCTCTGAAACCCAGTTCTATTGCTTCTCTTTTGTCGTGGTCCCAGGGACACCTCAGTACTCATTCAAACCCATATATGATTAGTCTAAGCCAATCGTGGTGGTTCTATTTTCTTTGACAATGAATGAATGCTTGCTTGAAGAACTTCTGCAGCCATTTTCCCTCCAGCCTGAGGTGGAAGCCAACACTATTCTGGATAAGTTTCAGGGACGTGAAGTTGGAGCCCTAATGGACTATGCTTGGAGTCCGTGTTAGTTCTGAATTTCCTGTTACATGACCAAAAAAACACACTTAATAATGTTCCTTCTTAGTTCTCTGACCTCCACTTCTCAGGCTCCTTTATTAGTTTTGCTTCTTGCTGGGTTTTGTGCTTGGTACTCTTTTCTTACTTTCCAGTCTTCATGGATGAGCTCATCCATTCTCTTTGCTTCAACTACAGTTGACATATTGATGGCTTCCAGATCTCAATTTCCAGCTTAACCTCTTTCTCAAGCTCCATATTTGTATTTTCTGCTGCCTCGGGTCAAGAATGGTATCAACCTTGACTGCACTCCCCAGTCACTGAAGAACTTTAAAAATATATAGGCTTCCATGCCCATGGTCCACTAGGTTTAGAGCAAGCCCAGTGCTGTCCACTAGAACTTTCTGAGATGCTGGAAATGTTCCATTTATGCACTGTCTAATACAGTAGCCACTAGCCACATGTGTCTATTGAGTACTTGAAATGTGGCTGGTATGACTAAGGAACTATGTATATGTATGACTGAAGCATTGTGCTGTACACCAGAAATTGACACAAAATTGTAAGCTGACTATACTTCAATAAAAAAAGAATGCAAAAAAAATTTTAATAGCCACATGTGCTAGTGGCTGCCATAATGAACAGTGTAGCTAGCCCTTGCAAACCCTATTGACTACATCTGAGAATCTTTATGAACTTAAGTACAAAATAACTATTATTTCTATGAGATACTACTTCTGCTCCACAGACAATCCCTTTGCGATTTAAACCATGGCCCACAGGAAGAGATATTTTACATAAAGACCCAGTACGTATTTGCATATACTCACACAGATGCATATATGTATATACCTATTTACATAAAACTTACTATTTGTGAGGAACTCTGATGTTTTTCATCCTATTTTAGTCTATCAAAAAACTGCTGGTCATGACCCACCAAATTAATTTCATGACCCATGAATGCATCAGGCTCCACAATTTGGTATATACAACCCCGTGGAGCTGTCTTGTCTCATGAGGTGCTTGTCTCTCTACTCTAGGCATTGAAGTCTTTGCCAGGTGCCACTGCTGCTCAGCCAGGCTCATCAGAGTTCTGTGGTTCCAGAGCCGTGGTCTGCAGCAATGAAGGGGAGAATATCCATCTTTCCTTTGTGTTTCAGAGTGTCAGAATGTTTCCAAAGCATGCAGCTGATATCTGAATCCTTGAAAACTTCTTATTGAAACAGCTCTTCTGGATTCCATTTATGGCTTTCCAGCTCCTGAATTTGTGAGTTTCCTTTGGGAGTTTGGAGGTAAGAAAATCTGAGTGACAGACATCATGTTGTACTCAGAATTGCTTCTCATCCTTTGGCTCTTGGATTGCCTCTCCTGCCGGATGACCAAGGTTTCGCATTAGCTCAAGCTCTTTGTGTCCCTGGTTAGGTTCTCTCTCAAGAGGTTCCTTAGCCTCATGCATCAGGCATCTGGTGGGCCTGACTCCCACTTTAACTAACTTGCAGAAATTTCCTCAGACTCAATGAACTTGATAGGTGTTCTGTGGGACCATGGTTGGATTCATTCTGCATCGGGTTGAGGGAACCTCAGAAAGGGATAGAGGGGAGAAGACAAGGAGGAGGTAAGAGGTGAATTAATCTCAAAGGATAAGTAGGAGCTTGGAGCAAGAGAGGGACTTGCTATGATGTCTTTCCAGCTTCCCGAGGTCAGATCAGTAGTCTTCCTCCTCTACTTCCACAACACTTCTTTCATCCTTCCATTATAGTCTTGTCACTTTAGAGTGGTTGTTTCTGTCTAGGCTTAGAGATCTTCAGGTACAAAGTTCTTGTTTTCTTCATCTTTGAATCCTTACCAATGGGACGCCTTTCCTCTTATAGAGAGAAAAAGCCACTGAGAGAAGAGACAGAGTATATTAGACATAATAGATGAAGGTAAAGATTGAAGCAGATTCCCAGGAAAGAGACTCTGCCAGTAATTGCTTTCAGAGGCTCCAGGCCAGCCCCAGGTCCTCTTCTACTCTGGGTTCTTCTGGTAGCTTCGAGATCATTGAAGGCAATCTCACAACCATCCCAGGATTCCTGCCCAAATGCTGAGTCTTTACCTCTAGCTGTGAGGTAGACCAAATCTCTAGAAAGATTTAACAACCAACCATGTCCTTTGAACCCAAGAAGTTCAGCATTCAGCCTCCGTCTCCTGCATAAAGAGCCCAGCATGGCCTTGGTATATTACATCTTGCTCCCAATCCAGATCCAAATCCCAATCAGGTGTGCCAGCAAAGGATTGAAGCGTTTTAGGTCTGAATTGGCCTTTGAGATTGTCTAGTAAGGTCTCCCTTACTGAACTTTCAAGAGAATTAGACTTCAGCCTACAGGAGTCCTTCAATCAACTTCCGTTCTGTTTCTTCTCCAGGATTTCCATGGAAATCAGTTATAAAGAAATGATGGATGTTCTGCTTCCTGCGAGCGTTCATATTCTTACTTCTTAGTAATATCTACTGGGAGTACTGGAAGTGAGGAAACCCAGGAGGAGGAGGTGTGGGCAGAGTTGATGCTATTTTTAGGAGATGAATCTGAGTTCTGAAGGTACTTCTGGAGGTCACTGGAGACCCTTGCCTATGCAGCTCGCCCCATGCACAGGACACCACGGCCGCGGGTTGCTGAGGTCCCGCGGGCAGCTGGAAGCCCGGGCACAGGTTGGAGGGGTGTGGAGGACAAGCTTTGGCTCCGAGACTGACTCTGGAAGAGCATGCCGCAGACCCAGTCCTGCTTCTGCTTTACTTCACTCCTCAAAAATTCTGCGGCTAATCTTGGACGTTTGGAAGTAGCTAAATCTAAGGGGGAACAGGAACATTGGCCTCTCAGCCCAACAGCATTTGTCTTTGCAGCTGCACTGCCCTCATAGCACAGGTGTACAGAGCGTGATTAAATGACCCCAGAAAGCTGACTGTCTGGGGTGTGGTGCTCATTCTTTTACCCTGATGCAATTATCTCAGGGTGTGGGTACTCTCCGCCTCACTCCCCCCCCCTTTTTTTCCCCCACCCCCAAACTCTGGGTTTCAAACTCTGGTTTCACTATGAAAAACAGAGACACAAGGAGACAGGTTTCATGCTGTTGTTGATTTGCTTTTAGAACCACGAACTCCGGTTCCTTTTAGAAGTCAGCCCAAAAAGCAGGAAGAAAGGCAGGACAAACTTTTGAAAAATCTTTCCGCACCTTCACTGATCCAAATTTTAGTGTGATTTGGCAGGCAATTCAGGGTAACATGTTCCAGAGTTTTAACTTGCACATAATTGCCAGATTAGCTATTGTTTGACTTGTACAATTATTAATGAAATGTGGGGGAAAAAATGGGTGGTAACTGCAAAGCCTGTGGCAATGTCTAGACACGGGGGTGGGGGTGGGGAGGCGGAGTACCAAAGGAGACGACAGAGAATTTCCTTGACTTTGGTTTTTCTCAGACTCAGTATTTCTGTCTTGGCATAACAACATGTGGGCCGAGATATTGATAGGTGAGAGATAAGGTTTTGTTTAAAATGAAAAATCAAGTTTTAGGCTATATGCCAGAGACATTTCTCACTGAAGTGTGTTAAAAGAAAAGATGCAATCACTCAGGCTGGATGATAAACACACACATGTGCACAATTACACGCTGATTTTTAGATTTTCTAGAGCTACCACCATGTCAATCCAGCCAGGCGAGGAGGGAGATATTCAGGGTAACTTGGCTTTTGAGTGGAGAAGATTTTTGGTTCAAGAGAGCTTGTGAATGTCACACATGCACTTCTATAACCTTATGTCAGGGTCACAGCAGGGTGGGTGTCATGGCAGCAGGGTTATAGCATAAATCTGCTGACTGACTCATGAGAATTGGGGAGGAGAGACAATATATGGGATTATGAAATAATTTTTATTCTTTTTTTAATGGGGGAGGTAATTATTTATTTATTTAATGGAGGTACTGGGGATAGAACCCAAGACCTTGTGCGCACTAAGCACGCACTCTACCACTGAGCTATACTCTTCCCCAATAATTTTTATTCTTAATGTCTTGGCGTCTTCACTGCCCAGCAAATTCCCATCCCAGCCCACAGTGGGGAGAAGAAAGCTATGAGAGGAAATTAGACAAACACACAAGGGTTTTGGGTGAGACCTCCATAGGCAAAAATAAAAAAGAAAACACTTGTGTGTTTTATTGCTTTTGGTGTAAGTATCGATGGATAAATTATGTACTATAATATTATACATAATGGGTAATTATGTACATACATGCAACTGCATATACTTTGTTTCACTCACATAAGTGCAAATTAAAATTTGAAGTAGCTGGTTAAGTGATTTTTATTCATGTTGGGAAAAGTCTTTCCCTTTGATTTCATTCAAAGCAAGGCAAGCATCTCCCTTCCCTAGTCTCTCAACCCACCAGGACCTTCCTTACAGATAGACCCACGTTAGAAACAAGCATATGGGCTTCAATTCTCAAAGAACAGGCTTCCGGCAGTTTATAGGCCCCAGAGCTTGATCTTTACCCTACCCTGACCTGGCCACAGTAGCTCAAATACTCAGCATCATTTCACTTCTTTACATCCATAAATAGCATGGCTCTGGGACACATGAGAGTAAGTTTTAATCAGTGTCCCTGAGGAAGAAGCTCAGGACAGGATGGGCAGCTGTCACAGGGAATAACCCTGGGCAGTGGAGGAAGTAGAGGCAACAGGAGTAGCCTAGAGGGAGCCTACAATAGAGGAGGGAGCTATAGGGATCAGAAAGGGCTGGGAGTTGTGGGGAATGGAGTCACAGTATTTTAGGGCTAGAAGAAACCTTTGAGAATATTGTAACACAGTCCCTTCATATTACAGATGAGGAAACTGAGCCTCAGAGAGATTAACTGATTTGTCCAAAGTCAAAGTATGTGCAACAGATCTGAAATTAGAATTCAGATTTTCTGTCTCAAGCCTGGTAGACTTCCTACTGTGAAGAAATATCAAATACACCAAAACCACAAAAAGCCAATATTGAGTTAAATTGTAATTCAAAGGAACTACTGTTTCTCAACCAACTAAATGCCCTAATGTTCTTCATTAAGAAATCAGATAGTTCTGAAACCTGACCATTTCATATTTCTCTTACAGATCCTACACTTTAATGCAGCTTCATTGTAATCATGCCAAATATAATGGACAGATAATGAATTTACTAGGTTATTTTAAATCATTTCATTACACGCTACTTTGTTTTACAGGATCACATTCAAACTCTTCTTTTTTAAAGCACCAGAATCACTCTGTGATTTTGGTAGGTAAACTTCAAAACATCAGGAAAAAATCTATTTCTAGTATTTCCAGCTAAGACTTGAAAAGCCTAGGGACTGGAAACTGTTTGAAAAAGTCAAGTAGTTCTCTCAAGTCTTCCAATAAAGTTTTGGCATTTGTCATAATTTAAATCTTATTTGGACTGTATGGAATCTCATGATGTTTTTTTTTCATTGCTAAGAAGGAGTGATTTGTTAGAAAATCACTCAAGCAGGATCAAAGGACCCATTTCTGGGCACTTGGTCTTCTAACAAGGTAGACCAGTGACAGCTATCTCCAACTAAGACTTTTTCAAAACAATTGTTACTAACAACCCCACGTGGAGCTAGGTCTAGTTCACAGTGATCCTGAAAAATCACATGTGGTCCAGAATTACAGCAGGATTCTAGATTACATAGATTACATATCTTCAATAATAATCCCACAGGAGCTAGTTTTATATCTAAAAATAGGTGGGATTTTGCATGAAATACATGGTGCAAATATGTTGTACTCCTCTTCTTTTTTCTCCTCACCCCCTAAAAATCTTGCTGGATTCAGCTGACAGAAAGGTGACAGGTCCTTAATTGCTGTATAGGATTGCTACTTATTTTTGTGTGTTGACTCTATCCTGCTACTTTACTGAATTCACTTATTAGCTCTAACAGATTTTTTTGTGGAATCTTTAGCGTTTTCTACATATTAGATCATATTATCTGATGACAGAGATAATTTTGCTTCTTACTTTCCAGTTTGGCCACCTTTTATTTCTTTTTCTTGCCTAACTGCTCTGGCTAGAACTTCCAATACTATGTTGAGTAGAAGTGGTGAAAGTGGGCATTTTTGCCTTGTTCCTAATCTTAGAGGAAAAGTTTTGAGTCTTTCACCATTTAAGATGGTATTTGTTGTAGGGTTTTGGTATATGGCTTCCGTTATGTTGAGGTAGTTTCCTTCTATTCTTAGTCTGTTGAGTGTTTTTATCATGAGGAAGTATATTGAGTTTTGTCAATTGCTTTCACTGCATCAGTTGAGAAAATTATGTGGTTTTTCTTCCTTCATTCTGTTAACGTGGTGTATTACATCAATCCATTTCCGTATGTTGAACCATTCTTGCATTCCAGAAATAAATCCCACCTGGTCATGTTGTATAATCCTTTTACTATGCTGCTCTATTCAGTTTGCTATATTTTGTTGAAGATTTTTGTATCAGTGTTCATAAGGGATATTGGTCTGTAGTTTTCTTTTCCTGTAGTGTCTTTGTTTGACTTTAGTATCACAGTGATTTTCTGTACTGTTTTTTTCTCTATTTTATTTTTTTTTGTTTTTTACATGATTTAAGAGATGAATACATTTAAAAAAGTAAATTCCTTGAAATCACAAATGTCTTTTTGCACTAAATTAAAGTGCCAAGGGTCATATCTGTGTAGTCAACCAGAGCAGTGATAATAGATTCTATTCACCAGCCACCTTTCATCTTCTGTTTATCTCTTAAGAAAATCTAAATCCATTTTTTTTTTTGCCTGAACACTTCATTTTTTTCCCCCAAATAGCAACTTCTGTTTTATGGATTATTCTTGTTCTATTCTTCCTTTTGGCTTTATAAAATGAACATCTGGAATTTTCCTGGATTGTTATATTCTTGAAATAAAATTTTATTAAAAGATTTGTTGTGGTTCAAAGGAAAATTTATTATTTTGTTTGGTGTGCTTTCCAGTTCGTGGAACACTTATCATTGTCATATGTAAATTTAGCATTTCAATCCCAATTTAAGTTCTTCAACTGACAAATATAATTTTGTTGGGACAAATAAAATTCATCAGGCATTTATGTAGAAATACTTTCTTTACTGTGGTAGTAAATTGATGAGTATTACCACCATTTTCAAGATAAACTATTGGGAAAATTATTAGTCCCTCTAGAAATGAAAATTCCTTAAAAGTTCATCTGCCATTAAAATGTGTGAAGTGCTTACTCTTGAAAGGGCCTGATAAGAAATGTCACAGAATTGAATTTGGTTCCTGGAATTACCTAGTATTTCAGGGGGAAGTCTGATTAAGTGTTTCACACAGAGCCTGGTACACAGCAAAACCCAAATATTAATTCCCACCTTTTCCCCTGTGGGTGTGAACTACTCATTTTAAGGTCCAAATGTGTCCTAGTGGGTTATATTTTTGGGTGGTTCCTCTTCTGATAAAAAAAAGATAAAATTTACATATAGTAAAATACATAGTTTGTAAGTACACAGTTAGGTGAGTTTTTCTATTATGTTCACCCATGTAGCCATTGCTTGGAAAAAGAGAGAAAATTTCTCTTACCTCACTTTCTTATGTCTATCATCAAGATGAGTTTTGTCTAGTCTATGATTTCATAGAAATAGAATTGTTTAATATACGCTCTTATGTTCAATTTTTATTTACTCAGCATAATGTCTGTAAGATTCATCCATGTTATGAAATCTGAGTAGTATTTTATTGTATAGATGTACCTTAATTTGCTTATCCATTCTTCTATTGATAAACATACAGCTGTTTCTGGTTTTGTGCCATTCTGATTAGGGATGCTATGATCATTCTTGTACAAATCTTTCTGGGAAAATTTATTTTTTTATTTCTCTTGAATAAATATCTAGTAGTGGAATTGCTGAGTCACAAGATAGATGTGTGTTAAAATTTATTGAAACTCTCAGTTTTCCAAACTGTTTCATCATTCTACACTTCCACTAGCAGGTGATGAGCATTCCAATTGCTCTACAGTCTTGTCAACACTTAGTGTTGTCAGTCATTTTCATTTTAGTCATTCCAGGGAATACCTAGCAGGTTTTGACACAAAGAATATCTGTGCAGTGGAGCAAGCAAAGATATCATGCTTTCCAGCTGGTCCCTAAGTTTCTCTAAAAGAAGGAACTGTCTTTGTTTAAGAAAGGCATTTGATAAGCTGATTTGGGTGGACAGGGAAGCCCTGAAGCCAAAGGTTGGAAGGAAGCACTAAAGAGATGGTAAATTGGACTACATGAGAGCAAGACAAGAATTCCAGAGTGTAATGAGAACAATTCTGACATCTTCAAAAGAGATTTAAGGAAATGTAGCCTGTCTCTCTAGGGCTCAACACGTCACCATGGCTGCTAGTTTAGCCTCAACTTTATGTCCCGGTTCTGGTAACTGGACTTCTGCACATGTCTAAGATCCACCCCCACCTCCATCCCAATTCCCTGCAGTCATGGGGCCTGTACAAGTGTTGTATGTAATTTACTTTTTCAACTCAATACCATATCTTAAATATTTTTACCAAATTCTTTTAAAATACAATTTTTAGTGAATAGATGTATCCTGTAATATGGACCTCTGTTATAATGTATTTATTTAATTGAGTCTCAATTTGGGGATGGACTGTTTTTAGTTCTTTTATATTATAAACAATCCTGTGATGAACCTCTTTGTACAAAAGTATACATTTCCCCATGACTTACTGACGGTGTACAAGAATAAATTTTAGGAAATGGGATATCTGAATGAAAGGTGATGCATAGTTTTAAGGTTTTTGATACACTATTGCCAAATAGCAAAAAGGGTATTCTAATTTCCAGCAGAAGTGTCTGTGGCTCATTTCATGTTCTTACTACCAGTGAGTGCTATTATTTAAAAAATGTGGAATTTTTTTGAGAGCTACTCCTCAAAACACATGTGTTAGCTAAAAGAAACAAGAGTAAGATATTGCAAATATGAAGAAGGAACAAATTCTTCAATATTCACAGCATGGAAATGACATCCTTTTATGCCTGTGGCCAGTTCTTCCAAGGGCTTAAATTTTGGAATCTGGTTGACTAACATACATTCCTTGGACATAAAATAACTTTTTATTACATTTTATAAATTTATTTTGATAAACAAATCATCAAAACCATTGACACAGATTTAAATAGCTAGGTGAAGCAGTCAACAACCACTTTATCGGTTTGTGCCCTTTGCTCATTTTATTGCTATTATAATTAAATTTTTAAAAATATAATTAGACAGTAGCCTATCCTCCAAGTTCATAGGAGATCTTGAAACTGCTTTCAAAGACCTTTCCCTTACTAAAAAAGTGGTCATCTCTCGCCTAGTTTGGCTGGCTGAGGAATTTTGGCTAGCTGCCACAGGAAATAGTCACATTGTGGAAAGGATCTGAAGGAAGAAAGGAAAAGAAGTTACAGTTAATCATGGGGTACATGAGTCAGCTTCACTTTAAGGATTTACTCTGAAGTGGAGAACTCAAAAAACATGGGAAGCCCTAGGGATGAGGAAGGAGAAAGCTATTAGTAGTCAGAATAATTTTCTTCAAAGAATTCCTTTCTATGTGAACTGCCATGAAAACAGTCTGAATGTCAAATTACTATGCATTTGAGAATGATCTCTTCACTCTAGATTTTGTTCTGTTAAAACAAAATAGGTGTGCATCTTGGAGGGCTTCAGATTTTGATATTCAGACAGACCACAGAAAAGTGACTCAGATGCGGTATGTCAATATTTCACCTGTGACTATGGAAGTTCTCTATGAGGGAATGACTTGTTTTCATTTAATGCTACAAGTGAGTATGCTAGTGGTTGGGGCATCAAAATGGGATTTAGGATTCCACCCTTCAGCTGGACCTGGTCAACTAGAAGCTCCTCATTTCCTCCCCTGCCCTTGGAATGTGTTCCACCTGCCTTCCCCGCTCCCAGAAGTTGCCCCAAGGATATGGCCTTGAGATAGCAATGTGGAGATGAGACCATCTGGATTGTGTATGTGACTGAATCCCGTTAAGGTCTCTATAAACTTTTAGGATTCTGGTGGGTGGGTGTGGAGATCTACTTGTCTTGCAGCTGCCCGAGACAAGCCTCATAGATAAGTTCCCTTGCTTATTAAACCTGCCACTTACCAGTCTGGTGTGGTCTGCCTCTTGGGTCGCTCCTTGCCCTCTGTGTATGTGGCCAGTTTGCAAGTCAACATTTCTCCGGTTTGCCATTAGTTTTTTTTGATGGCCTTGGGCAACTAATTTTGCCTTTTTTATCAAGTTCTGTAAAATGCTAAAACACAAATAATTAAGAGATGCTAATGAGATTTTTACAAATACCTTGCTGCCAGAGGACATATATGATGCACCAAATAGTTGAAACTCTGCTTGTTGAAAACATCTTGTGTGGTGGACTCTCAAAATGAGAAAAATAATACAGCTTTTATATCTGAAAAAGCTTTATCCCATATCCTGGCTAAAGCAATTTAATAGCATTGCTTAAGACAATAAAAACTGTTGCATTTATTTAATGGCCTTCTGACATCTATTTTTAACATACGATGAGAGCTGTACTTGGCAAGCCCTCAGCAATGTCCCCAGTGAATGATCTGCCAGAGTAATTTGAGAGTAAATATTTTGAGGTATTATCACCCTGAGAAAGGTTTTATTAACTAGATGCTTATGTATAGTGCTATTTTAAGGCTCTCTGAATGTTGCTTTAGACTTCATAATTAGGACCCAATTATAATGCTATAGTAGGGGTAGAATCAAAATGGGCCTTGCAGGGAAATTAGGTCATAGCATGCTTTCTCCATGTGGCTATTGTGTTCAAAGGGACATGGTTCAACTCAAAGTAGAATCAATCCCATAGTTCTGCAGAAATAGTGTTAAATTATAGGGTAGGCATTGTGCTAGTTGCTTCCTGTTTAATTTCATTTAATATGTGCAATACCCTTTAAGGTAGGGGTTGTTATTCCCATTTAATCCATGGGAAAAATGATGCCACAAAGAAGTCAAGTAATTGATTCAAGGTCTCCTAAGTGCCAGAGCAGGAATGTGTGTCACTGTACTCCAGAGCCCACTCTCATTTGTGTCCCGTACTGCCTCCCCAGTGTGCTCCGATATACACTGTTGCACTCACAGTCCTCTGTATCACAGTCAACTCCCTGTCCTGTCTTTAAAACTGGAAGTGTTACTCTTCCTCTGTTGATGTACCCTCATCCTTCCCATGACATGAGCCAACTGCCAAGAATGAGCAAAAACCTATCCAGTGTGTGATTAGTGAATGGGTTATTTCCTATTAGGCCCTGTGATAGATAAAATAGTGGCTCCCCCGAAGATGTCCATGTTCCAATTCCCAGAACCTGTGAATATGGTATGTTACATGGCAAAGGAGACTTAAGATTGAGATGGAATCGAGGTGCCTAATCAGCAGATCTTAAAATGGGGAGATTAGCCTAGATTATCCAGGTGGGCGCCATGTAATCACAAGGATCCTTAAATGTGGAAGAGAGAGAGTCTAAAGAGGAGTTTTAGAGTGGCGTGATGTGAGAAAGACTGACAGCCATTGCTAGCTTTGAAGATGGAGGAAGGAACCATGAGCCAAGGACTGCTGGCAGCCTGAAGAAACTGGAAAAGGTAAGGAAAGGGATATTCCTGGAGAGCCTTCCGAAGGAGCACGGCCCTCCCACCACCTTGATGTTAGCCCAGAGAGACCCATTTCAGACTTCTAACCTCCACAACTGTAAGATAATAAATCTGTGTTAAGCAGTTACATTTGTGGGAATTTGTTACAGTGGTAATAGGAAACTAATACAGGCCCTTTATTGATAAAGTTTATCAGGGGTTGGTAAATAATGGCCTGTAAGCCAAATTTGGCCTGCCACCTGTTTTTGTAAATCAAGTTTGGTTGGAACCCAGCTGTAGCCATTTGTTTGGGTATCATCCAAGGCTGCTGTAATGGCAGAGACCACTGGGCCTGCAGAGCCTAAACTGTTTAATCTTTTACTGAAAGTGACCCCTGATCGCGAGTATAGTTACAAATAAAATACTATAACTATGGATGTGAATTAGGTGTAAAAATGTACATTTCTTTGAGAAAAAGAACAAATCCTCCTATACTCTTTTTGGTTAGTAGTCTAAATTTTCTCTTGAACAGAGAATGTAGCAAAATGCCAGTTAATAGAAGGCCCTGATCAATTTGATGCTAGTGAGTTAAAATCCCAATGTGTGTCATACTATAGACAGGTCAAACTGCATGAATGTGAAGTGAAGGAATAAAAAGTTTTATAAGGGAAGATATTTATGTTGTTCACATAGGGAAGAATTAAATTTTAATTCTTGTCCTTCCACTCAAAAAAAAAAAACAAAACAAAAAACAAAAAACAAAACCAGAATAATTTCCAACCTAAAAAAAGGTTGTTTTTCCATTCTTTTCTTAAACCCCTTCTTCCTACACTCAGCTGGGAAACTCCTCTTGGATTGGCAGCGTGTGCAGTCCAAGAGGCCACCAGGCCAGTGCTCTCTGCACTGCCCGGCGTCGGCCTACTACTCCCAGTTAGCCTCAGCTGGGCCACTTCCTATTTAGGTCAAGTCCCTTCTGAAATGGGTGACAGAGGTAGACACTGCTGGAATGCTGTCATCCACTTGAACTTGATCTTGAGTAGCATTTCCATTCATGTTTGGCAACTGTTCTTTTACTGTCATGTTACAATATTGTTTTGGCAAGGGTTTCATTTCTACTAAATGCCCCCTTTCTAGCATCTTTGGCCATGAGCCCTAACTTTTGTTCTGAATGTTTGTGAAAATCTGTTTTCTCAAAATGTTTAAACTTTTTGTCATGGAAAAGATCAACCATTTATAAAAGTAGACAGAACAGTATAATGAACCCCATCACTTGCTGCACTCACTTCAACAATGAGTGGTTCCTGGCCAGTCTTGTTTCATCCTCTACACCCACCTACTTCTCTTCACCTACATTTTTGAAGCAAATCGGAAAAATAGTATGATTTCATCCATAAATACTCCAATGTGTATCTCAGAAAGATAAGAACTCTTTTTCAAAAATATAATCATGGCACCATTATCACTTCTTAAAAATGTTTGACACTAATTCCTTATTAAATATCCAGTCAATGTTTAAGGAAATCTTTTTAAAAAATTATCCTACCCTTGAATATTGTGAGTGGTTTATGATCTTCATTCCCTCCCTGAGGCAGGCTGTGAGAAAAGTGGTAAATAGAGAACTGACATGTGTGCACACACCCCATCTTACACACAGCCCCCCCGCCAGCAAACCCTTCCATACCCCCAAGACCGGCTGCCCTTCCTCATTTTGGCAATTAGGATCCTGAAGTGGGCAAAGAGGATGGGGGTGGGGAATGTGGCCACTGTACCTTCCTTTACGTCCAAACAACTGTATCCAGATCAAATACTGAGGATTCCTTTTGCTTCCTTCTTGACTTTCTTCATTTCATACGCTGGTAGTTCTATGGAGTCTGTAGAATTCCTCCCCACTCACATGCTAGCCTCTCTCATAAAACTTAAAATGTATTTCCAACATTTTGAAATCCTTTATTGTCTATCCCTGAAGATAAATGACACACTGTCACTTGCCCAAGCAGAGGTGTGAACACGGGTGTATGGGGTGAGACTTTGTCGCTCGTGTTTCTGAGGGGACTCACAGACTTTTGCTTTCAGTGTTTAAGAAATGTGTGTGGTGACGATGACTCAGGAAAACAATCATTTTCTCACAAATGGAAACAATAATGATCCAAATTTCCTTTTTTTATTTTCAATCTCTCTTGCTGAAGAAAGCCTCTTCTTTCCATTCAGGCCAGCCTAGTGGATGCCTCCATGTGTCCTGCTTTCATGAGGCCAGTGATGGAGTTGTAAGGGAGGAGGCAGGAAAGGTGTGCGGGGCTGGGGGGCCATTGCTTGAACATTGCTTTAGGCCTGTCATGGCTCATGCTTTTTTTTTGAACAGCTTTATTGAGATAAAATTCACATACTGCACAATTTACTGATTTAAAGTGTACAGTTCAATGTTTTTTACTATATTCACAGAATTAAGCAACCATCACCACAATCTAATTTAAGAACATTTTCATCCCCTCCAAAAGAAACTACGCACCCATTGGTGGTCACTCCCCTCACCCCCAGTCCTGTGGTCTAGGCAACCACTAATCTTTCTGTCTCTATAGATTTGCCCATTCTGGACATTTCATGACTGACACTTACTTATTTTTTAAGGTTCAACTTTTAGGTGCTCTTTGGTGATTGAGGACATAGACTTTCCTTCAATGGCTAACATAAAACCTTTACCACCCAAAATCTAAACTTAAGCATGAAAATCAAAATCAGAAAAGGCAATGCTAATTTTATTTCCAGGAGAAAATAGAAGTATAGTATGTTCAATAGAAGCTGTTAGTTTTTTCCCTTCAGAATAGCATTAACAGATTTCTAACTAAACAAGAAACCAATGTAAAATGCTTTCTCGTAGATTGGGTCTGCATGGCAGGGTCTGCCTTCAGGTCCCCGTGAATGGTGTTATCCAGGACTTTCATGAAATTCAAACACAAACAATATTCTCATGGAAGAATACCTTTTTAAACATCTGAAAGAATGGATTTAAAAGAATAATATTATTAAAGCATAATGTAAAAACAGGCCAAAAGATAATCGTTTGGAAGTGGATGGAAACAAACATTAACCACAGATAATGGATCTGCTGACTTGTGTGTGTGTTTTTAATTTCCCCCTTTCTTTTAAAAACACCGTCTTGAAACTCTTTCTATTTATTCACTGCTGCTTTCCTCTCTAATATTTTTATTCAGTGCCCCAGAATATTCAACAAGGGAGGCATACAAATTAAAATGTCAGAATCTTTAAAGACTTTTGAGCATTTACTATTTTCAAAAGACCTGAAAAGAAGGCTTCAGAACCATAGATAAGCATCTCAGAATAATTTCCAAAAACAAATGTGCAACTGGTCTTCTTACTAAGAGGGATTCCACACCAGACCTCATCAACATATTGTGACTTAGCAACATATTCTCCAAAAAGGAGGTGGGATAATGCCTCCATCTTGGTTCTGTTTATAAAAATCACTTGGAGGATTTGGAGTTTCAATCTTTGCACTTTGAGCTGTGAAGAGCAAAACAAATTCACTTCCCCTTGCTCCGCCCCCAAACACCTCACTATTATTGGTTTTAAATGACTTTAGCCAGCTTAACACTTTAGAGCTTAATTCTTTGGGTTTGAGTTGATAGCTAGAACAACACCCATTGAAAATGTTAGTACAAACATAGATAAATAAAGACTGCTAAAGAGACAGAAATTGTAGTCCCATGTTTTGTTTCATTGCTTAGTTTAAATTGCAAATGGTATTGGGATTCTTTTTCTCCTGAAGGAAGGAAACTTTTTTTCTGTTCCCAGGCTTCATGGTTATTTCCTCCCTTCCACTGTTGGAGCCCGATAGAGCCAAACCTTACATCACAGGCATCTGTTTGCACTAGGAAACTTTTGGTAAAATACGACTGACCCTATAAGGTTGTTGCATGGAACTTTGGGTTACTCAGTAAGTTTTTAAAAGCTATATTTTGAAATCTGAAGGACAACTGTTGTGTACCTATGCTTTGTCTGGGAAAGGGAGTGAATTGAGGAAGAGTTTTGTCTGCCCGGGGGAAGGGAGCGGGTGTGGGAGACAGGAGCTTGAGTTCACAGACCATCAGAGACTTTCTCCGGCTACTCTTCAGGCTCTTTGGGTCCTTTTAATTTTGGCTAATTAGCAACACAATCACCCCCCATAGTTAGGGGCAGGGAGCTGTATTTCTAATACAGCTGTATTTCTAATCACTGTTCTAGGGCCGTCTACTGAACCAGGGAGAATACTCCTCTTTCTTTGGCCAAGATCATCTTTCAATAGACAGGGGGACCCTTTGTGGGGCTGCTGCTGTATAATACTAGTGAATGTATATTTTCAACTGTTTCACTAGTGAGATGCAGCAAGAGAAATCTTAGACCCCATTTCCCTGAATGAAGTATTCTACTGAGCTCTCATGTGATAAAGTCAAAAAAGTCAATGGCAGGCTATCCTGGGGGAGATATGTTTGCTGTGGTAAACTCCAGGAGGAAAGCCTTCACAGCCACAACTCCTGCATTTATTCAACAAATATTAATTGATCTTTTTTCATGTGCCAGGAGCTATTCTGGGTGTTCAGAATACAGAAGTGAATAAGAGTAACAAAAATCCCTACCTTCATGAAGCTCCTATTCTAATGGGGAGAAAGGATACAGATAACAAATGTTAATGGTTGTCCACCAAAAATCTATTTTCCACCTCTTCCTTGGAAAATGGGATGCTAACCTACATTTCCCAGTTTCCCTTAGAGGTAGGTATGGTCATGACACTAAGTTTTCACTGATGAAGTGAGAGTGGCAGTGACTTACACAACTTCCTAGACTGGGCTTTCAGACTGGTTGGGCCTCCTTCACGTTCTTGTCCCCCTTTTCTGCCAGTTGGAACCTGGCCCAGGTAGTAACCCAGCTTCAATCATGTGGATGAGAATAGTGCCCTAGGAGGTGGCAGAGCAACACAATGGAAGGACCCCAAATCTCTGAATGTCTGGAGCAGAGATACTCCACCGGTCTAGACTGTTCACTTCTCTATTCTTCAAGCCATGGTATTTTGGAGTTTCTTGTTTATAGCCATTTGGCAATACCGTAACTAACATAATGAACAAATATATAAGACATGGTATGTCAGATGGGATAAATGCAATGGAGAAAAATCAAAGAGTGATGAGAATAGAGAATACAGACATGGGGGAGGAGTTTTATATATATGGAAAGTGAACAAGGACTCACTGAGCTGACATGTGAGAAAGGTGTAAAAGAGCTGAGAGAATCAAGCAGTATAGATTATCTGGGGGAGGATATTCAGGCAGAAAACATGGCAAGTGCAAAAGCCCTGAGGTGAGGCTATGCCTGGTATAACTGAGGAACAAAAGGAAGTCAGCATGCTAGAGCAGAGCAGAGCAAGAGATGGAGTCAAAGAGGCGGTGAAGGGAGGAGGGCAAGGAAGTAGGTCACAGATGGCCTTTGGAGGGCCCTTATGAGGACTTTGCCTTTTAATCTAAGTGGGAAGGGGAGCCACTGGAGGGCTTTGAGCCACATAGGAATATGATCTGGCTTCTGTTTTAACAGGATCCTTCCAGCTCCTATGTTAAGGAGATGCTCTAGGAGATGAAGGGCGGAAGTATGAGACCAGTTACAAAGTTATTGCAATAATCTGGTTGACAATTGATGGTGACATGGTTTGGGATGGTAGCAATGGCGGTGCTGAGAAGTTGTCAGATCTCGGTTGTATGTTGAAGGTGTTACCAAGTCCAAACTCATTCTGCTCACTGCCTGACAGGCCAATAAATCAGGAGACCAGATGGTGAGGCAAGGAATAATGACTTTATTTGGGAAGCCAGCAGACCAAGAAGATGGCAGACTAATGACCTGGAGAACCATCTTCCCCAAGTCAGAATTCAGGCTCCTTTTATACTAAAAAGGAGAGGGGGTATGCTTGTTGTTGCAAACTTCTTGGTGTAGGAATTCTTTGTTCTTGGAATCTTTTGTTCTTGCAGCTGTCCATGTGGTTCATATCATGGTGTCCCTGTAAATCTCCAACAAAACAAACTTTTTTTCTATTCTGCAACTTCTTATCTTTATAAGAATGGAAAATATCCTTAATATCCTTAAAGGTCAGAGCCTTGAGAATAGGCTCTCCTCTATATTTCAGGCTGTAGGCAACATTCTTTTACAAAAGGTACAGAACCAGCAAGAGTAAGCCTAGAAAACAGAGCACAGGGTTAAAGTCAAAGGAACAGATTTAATATGGAGTCAGATTTGTCCTTTTCTATTACAAAAGTAGAGCCAATAGAAGCTGCTGATGTAGAAGACATGGGGTGTAAGAGAAATAGAAGAGTCAAGGGTGATGCCCACGTTTCTGACCTGAAAACTTAGAAGAGAGTTGCCATTTATTGAATTAGGAAAGATTCTCTGAAGATCAGGTTTGAGGGAGAAGAGAAAGGGTTAGTTTGGGGATATATTTAGTTTAAGGATGCCTCTTAGACATCCAAATAGAGATGCCAGGTAGGCACAGATGGATATGTAAATCTAGAATGAACGGGGCGATGCATCCGCACACAGATAATATTTTAAGCTATAAATTGGATGAGATCACCAGGGAAGGGAGGGAGGGGAAATGGAGAAGTGCTGTGAGAAGAGAGACCTGGGGCCCTCCAATGTTTACAGTTTGGGCAGTTGAAAAGCATGCAGCAGGGATGACCAAGAAAAACCCTTCAGTGAAGTAGGAGGAAAGGCAAGAGAGCTTGGCATCCCGGAAGCTGTGTGAACAAAGGATTCCAAGGAGATTATTCACCGAGAGGCACTGAGGGACAAAAAGGGAGCACTGCTCTGAGAACCGAAAAGCCCAGCGTTCTCTTGCCATTATTCAGCATCTATGAGACCTTCCATAAGTCTCTTCATAAAACTGAGGCCCAAAGAGTTTATCTGTGGAAGGGGGCAGCTAAACTCAATGATCCAAAAGCTTTTTCCAAGCTATAAAAGTTTGAGGGAAAAGAAGAAAAAGCAAAAACTTCACTGTGACTTAGTTTTTATTCCTGAGCTAGACTGTAAGTGTCTTTTGAGGGTAGGGAACAAGTCCTGTGTACCTGTATCCTCACATCCCCCACAGGCTAGAGATTCTCATGGCAGATATACAGTAGATACCAGTATTTGATCATTCCGCATGAAACTCTTCAGCCTCATCTTTGTCTGAATACTAAGGATCACAGATGCAACTGATAGAAGAAATAGAGCCAGGTTCCCGTGAGAACAGAGTCCAGGAGGACACAGATATGTGAGCTCCACGTGCAGCACACAAACACCATTCATCTCTTGCCACCTCCTCTTGAGGCAAGTCTCTCAGTGAACCCTTGAAGCCAAAGATGTGTCTCAACTTTTTTCCCTTTCTTTCTCTGGTACATTTCCATCCCTGGAGATGGTAAAGAGGAAAGTAAAGCAGGCAGCCCAAGGGGAAAGGATTGTGGAGCCGAGGTACAAATAGAGCCACGAAATTCCAAGTGAATTATTGGGAAAAAGTTGTCTCTGTCAGTTCTTCAGTGGGAAATGTGAAAATATCTTGTTCAGGGGTATTTCTGATTAGCTTTGGCTATCATTTCCCATAGATAATAACTGACTGAAGCAAAGTTTTGAAGTGGCTTGCTTATTCTTTTGGAATCTCTTCTGGAATCTCTTTTGGGTTTGTATCATGTCACGTGACAGCTTTTATGAACACTGTAGAATAGTGTATCTCCATTTTTTTCTCCCAGTGATTCCATAGTGTAAACGGTGATTTTTCTAATGTGAAATGCCAATGAAATTTGTGAACCCGAGGCCTTAATTTTTTAAAGACTATCACCAAATGTTACATTGGTTTAACCTTTAAATCCTCAAAATAATTTTTGCTCAGCTGTTTCTTTCTCAAATGTAATGAATGGGATTTCAAGAACGCAGGCTATGAAATAATCTTAATAACAATGTTTTCATACTAACCACTGACTTAAATGATTTCCCAATAGCTTGTTGTTGAAAGACAATCAAAACAGAGCAGAGAAGATTCCTTAAAAAAAAAGCTGCAGAATTTGTTTGTTGAAATTAAAAGTCTACTGATGGACCATTAAGTAATCATACTAAGTGGCCTCTTTTATTGTTAACATTTGCTTAAACTCAGGGTAAACACAGAATGACTTATGAAATCACCTGATTTGGGCAACCTCAAGAAATCTGAGTAGTCTTTTCAGGAATAACAATGCTGTGAGAATAGCTTGTTTTCTCTTACAACTCAGAATTATTTCATTTTGTACTATTAACATGTTTGCAATCTGGATGGGCACTGCAGTTACTTTTGAGTAACTACATTTCTGAGGAAATCTGAGATGTCTTATTGATCTAAACCAAGTAAGTGATTTAGAACTTCTTTTTTTCCCATTTTATTTATGTATTTATTTTTAATTGAAGTATAGTCGATTTGCAATGTTAGTTTCTGGTGTACAGCACAGTGATTCAATTATACACACACATATATATATATTCCTTTTCATTATTGGCTATTACAAGATACTGAATATAGTTCCCTGTGCTGTACAGTAGGACCTTGTTGTTGATCTAGTTTATATATAGTTGTTAGTGTGTATCTGCAAATCCCGGACTCCCAATTTATCCCTTCCCACTCCCTTTCCCTCCTGGTAACCATAAGTTTGTTTTATGTCTGTGAGTCTGTTTCTATTTTGTAAATAACTTCATTTGTGTCATTTACTTTAGATTCCACATGTAAGTAATATCATATGGTATTTTTCTTTCGATGCCTTGTTTTCTTTCCATTTCTTGCTCCTTTTAGTCTTCACTTACCTGGAGATGTAAACTCAAGAGGTGTTTGTACAGCCTGCATTTTTAGTGACTTTAAGAACAGTTTTCACTGCCTTTGGAAGCCAAAAAAGTGCATTCACTACGTGATAAGTTGTTTCCTCTCAATATTAGAAATAAAGCAGTTTAAAGAGCCAGGGAACTTTTCTAATAGGTTTCAAAGACTTGCATAGATAGAAACACTTTCATCTTTACCTTGCATCCTCTTCTTGGTGGTATGAAAACAAGATCTTTGCTATTGGCTTGTAAGATAGCGTATCAGTTTGCTTTCTACCTGCCAGTACCAGGAAATTTAATTAGAAACAGCTTAAACCAGCCCTTCTCAAATTTTAATGTGGCTAGGAATCACCAGGGGCTCCCAGGCATACTGATGCTACTGGTAATCTTACCACATCCTGAGTAGCAGGGGCTTAAACAGTAAAAACCTTTATTACCTTGTGCAACAAGTCTGTAGGAAGGAAGTTCTAGGGTTGGTTCATTCCGAAATTTAATTCTGTCATCAAGAACCCAGGTTTTTTCTCTTTCCTCTCTGCCATCCTCAGCATATTGGTCCACAAGTTAGTCTCCTCATGGCTGTAAAAAAGCTGCAGCAGGGCCTACTATCACCTACTAACCCAGCCATGGACAGAGGCAGAAAGACCAGTGTCTCCCTATGTATCTCTTTGAGTGAAGAAAACCCTTTCCCAGAAGACTTTCCTTTATATCCAACTGAGCAGAATTGTGTCACAAATTTGTTCTCAAACCAATTACCAGTGATTGCCTTTGACTACTCAAGATTCATCCTGTGGGGCTAGAAGTGCCCTGACCTCCCTTGAAACACATAGCTTAAACAAAATCAGAGTTCTATTTGGTATGGAGAAAGGAGGTAACAGAGCCATTTGGTAGGCAGCCAAGAGTGTCCACCATAGGCAATGTCCAAGACTGGACTTCTAATTTGCATGGGCACTGCTTGGTTTTTTGAAAAAGAATTCAAAGCTCACTCTAACAAATTCCACTGGAATGAAAAAATCTCTATGACCATGTGTCTGATCTTTAGCCAATGGATAACACATTCTAAGTAATATTAAATGCAACAAGTAGAGCCAACTCCACTGAAACTAATGAAGTTGATTGTTTATCTTTAGAGTGTTTGTCTTTTATTTAGATAGCGTCCTGTCTTAGTTTGGGCTGCTATAACATAGTACCATAGACTGGGTGGCTTATAACAGAAATTTATCATCACAGTTCTAGAGGCTGAGAGGTCCGAGATTAGGGTGCCAGCATGGTTGGGTTGTGGTGAGAGTCTTCTTCCTGCTTTACAGATGGTTGCCTTCTTGCTGTGTCCTCACATGGTGGAGAGCAGAGAGGAAAGAGGTCCTCTCATGTCTCTTATAAGGCCACTAATCCCATTTGTGAAGACTTGACTGTCACGACCTAATCACTTCCCAAAGGCACTATCTCCTGATACCATCACAGTGGGAGTTAGAATTTCGACATATGAATTTTGGGGGGACACAAACATTCAGTCTATAGCTCTTCCCATCAACCCATTCCCAGGTTCAGGAATCTAGCACCTACACAAGACCTTTTTGGTCTTTTCAGGGGCCTCTTTTCAAATATACACTTCTCAGGGCCAAGTTTCAACCTCTGGACAATATAGCAGAGGAGAACTCACCTCTCAGGGCACTAACTAATGCCAATACTTTAATGTCTTCCAATGGATTCATTTTTTACCTTTCTCAGGCAATGTCCACAATGTAACACAGGCCTTTAATCACATAATCCCTAGTCTTGAGGACTGGCCTGGTTCATGAGGGAGGGTAGCTTAGTAGAACTTGGAGATGGACATAGTAGACCTTTACCATTTCAAAAGGAGACTACTTATAAAAATCAAAGATTATTGATCTCTAGATCTAATAATCTTAGATTTCAAAGGACCAAATGAGGAAAAAACCTCCCAAATAGCTACTAAGAGACTGAAATAAGAGAGTAGAAATAAAAGAATATACCATTTACATGTTCCTGCCATAGGGAGCAGCACCGTCTCTCTTTCTCCGTCTTGAAACTCCTTCCTCCTGTGACTTTCCCTGATGCATGCACCCATTCATTCATCAAACACATATCAAATTCCTACTACATGACCAAAACAACCCATTCTGTGTTTTATCCTAAAAGCCCTGCTGCTAAGTGAAGTTATTAAATTTAAAAAAAAGTTTCCATTAATATTAGTGGAAAAAATCAAGGTATATTCTATCCCAACCCCAGATACTGAAACTATTTTTGCAGATAGAAAAATAGATCATTTGAACAGTGAAGCCATGTTTCTGTATGTAATAAACAATTTTAAAGCAAATAAATTTGAATTGGTAGTATAAGAAAGGTTTATCGAACTCACCAAAGGAAGACAGAAGAGTTGTTGGTGAGTGATAGTGTTGGAGGGTGTGCGAGGGAGTCATTCTTTGGAAGATGTGGAGAGTTGTGATTGACTTTCAGACAGGCATTCCATATTGGAGTCAGATGTGCCTATTGTTAATTTTTTACTTACTTAAGACTTGGACACAGAGAGCACTTCTGACATGGATGACATTGGTATAACAGTTGAAGAAGTAGAATCTCTGAATTGAAGAAAGACCAAGTGGAAGTTCACTTGTCTTCTCATAGTTTAACAGTGACAGTCCAAAATCGGAGTGATTCTGCATCCACTGTATGAGATGTTTCAAGTTTCTCAAATATCTCATAACTTCTCAAGACATGATGTAATTTCTTAGAACATACAACTGATTGCATGCCCTTGGGCACTAGATTAGTCCAGGTCTGCTTCTGGCCTCATGAACTCCTCATCTTCCCTTCTGAAAGTTCCCTTCTAAAAGACTTCTCTGCTTAGAGGTGGTACACATGGTAATTAAGAGCAAGCGCTGGGGGAGGGAGACTGAGGGGGGCTAACTGGGTGAAGGAGGTCAAAAGGTACAAACGTCCAGTGATAAAATAATTAAGTCATGGGGATGTATTGCACAGCTTGATGAATATAGTTAATAATACTATATTGTGTATCTGAAAGTTGCTAAGAAAGTAAATCTTAAAAGCCCTCATCACAAGAAAAAAATTTCCTAACTATGATGATGGATATTAACTACACATATTTGGTGATTATTTTGCAATATATACAAATATCAAATGATTAGGTTGTACGCCTGAAACGAATCAGTTGACCCTTGAACAATGCGGGGGTTAGGGGCACCGACCCCCCAAGCAGTTGAAAATCACCTACAACTTTACGGTCAGCCCTCTGAGGTTCTGTATCTGCAGATTGGACCAACTGCAGATTGTGTAGTACTGTAGCATGTATTTATTGAAAAAAGTCCGCATAGAAGTGGACCCGGGAAGTTCAAACTCATGCTCTTCAAGGGTTAACTGTAATCAATGACATCTCAACAAAAAAATAAGATTAAGAGTAAAAGCTCTGGAGCCAGATTGCCTGTGTTCAAACTTCATCTACAGCTTCCTAGCTGTGTGACCTCAAAAATTTACTTAATCTTTCTGTGCTTCAACTTTCCTCACCTATATAATGGGATGATAGTACCTACTTGAGAGGGTTATTGTGAGATTTAATTGATTTAATAAATAAGAAGTACTCAGAACAGTATGTGGCACACAGTATGTGCTCAATAAGTGTTATTTTAGCTTCCCTTTCCCCTACTAACTATACTTACGCTGCTCAGAATTATCTGCCTAAATGATCTTAATAACTGCTTCCATGTATTGAGTGTCTACTATGTGCCAGACACTAGGCTAGGCTCTTCCTATACAATACCCATTCAATCATTGCTCATTATGCCTAGTTTACAGATGAAAGTCAAAGTCAGGAGACCCTGGCATTGGGACATACACAGTTCTTGAAAGTGACAGCATGCCCCTACTCGGCAAAAGAAGCTGAGAAAGAGGCTTTCCTTCATGCTTGGCCAGAGTTTTAAAGGGGGAAAAGAGTCGGGGCAGAGATGAGGCTGGGCAAGGGGAAGCAACAGGTATCAACATGACAAAAGTGCGAGGGAGAGGTAAGATTCAGGGCGAGGAGACAGGCACAGCTGACTCTCCCACCTGGACACTCGCCCTCCGGAGCTCAGCTCAGCGCGCTGGCTTCTAGTGCAGCGCGGGGAGAGGGCTAAGCCCCCTAAAACGAGGCCCCAGCCTCTCTTTCCACCTCTCCCCTCGCTGCTTTCCTACCTCTGACCTGCACTGACTGCAGCCAGAAGGAATTACTATCTAGCTCTGTCTCCTCTAGGGAGTTTTTACTGATTAAAAAAGAAATCTTTCCTCCTTTGATCCCGCGTTCACATCCATCTGTGCTCCTCTTAGGGCGCTTTTCTTGCTCTGCTCCTTGGTGGTGTTCTTTGTGTCTTTGCCTCACCCTTTCTTACAAACCAGTGACTTCCTGGAGGCATATGTCTGGCTCACCTCTGTATCCCTGCCATGCCCACCCAGTGCCTGCCAGAACCCTGATATAAATGCATTGAGTTATCTCCCTCCCCGTTCTCCTCTTTTGGGGTCTCTGCTCTGTGGTAGAGGCTGCATACTATAGGAGTTAAAAGGGCAGGCTCCAGAATTCTGTGTCTGAATCTCAGTTCTTCCGCCTCTTGGCTGCGGCTTTGGATAACTGACTGACCCTCTCTGTGCCTCCACACCATCATCTGTGAAATGGGATTGTGTGTGGGAGCAAATGACTTTGCAAATGTAAAGGACTTACAATAGCACCTAGCACTTTGTAAGTTCTCAATACACCCTGGTGACGATTACATGGAATCTTACTTTTTGAAATCTAGTTCAATTTCAGCTCACCTAACAAAAGAAAAGCACCAGTGGTGAGTTTACATATGCTTGGCACTCAGTACACATCCTGTTGTCTTGATGTGGGGGTTCTATGCCTGTAGCAAGTCTAACAGGTGGACTGGCTTTTCAAACACCTCACTGAAGGTCACTAAATATAAAAAACCACCGAGAAGGATGCTAACAAACTCAGCTAGACTTTCTACATCCCATAATATTAAAAATAGATGTGTGTAAGCGCCATTTTCATTTTCACAGTGGTTTGTGGTGAATGTTGAAGTGGACTCAACCAGCAAAAGCACTTGGAGGCTCTGGTAACTCTGCCTTTCCCTCCCTCTTCACTTTCTGGACATGGATTTTGGTTTCTTTTCTCAAGTGACCTGGGTGGTGAATAGATTGTCCCAAGAGCATGAGGCAATTCTGTTCATGGTGTTCCCTGCTGCTCTTTTTCTAGGAAATCCACTTGTGTTCTAAGAAGATGATTACATTCACCTCTGACCTCAAACATGTCATTGAAAAATTGAGCTAAGGCCAAAGTTTCTCCAAAACAGTTTTGTAGAGATTCAGATGCATAAAATAAATACACAACTTCTAAGTCCCCAAGAGTCTTAAAAACGACTGATGGACAAGCTGTGTGACTAATGTAATTCACTTCATGTGAAGGCATATTTATATCATAGGGATTTCTCAGGGAACAAGGAAACTCCCATCCCATAATTTCTGAAAAATTGAAACTAGTTCCTTTGGGTGCCCAGATCTTTCATTTTGACCCTTTAATTTAAAAAAAATAAATAAAGTGCTTTGAAAGTGTGATCCACACTGGCTGTTTTCTTTAAAAGAGAATATGGAAAACGCTTTAGTCCAGGTGGATAGCCTCTCCAGCCTCTCCTCACCATGACTCAGCCTGAGCACATCTTGACCGGTCAGAGTGAGCTCCGCTTCTATCCTCCTCTGTCCCAGGTGGAGTCATCTCTAACCACATATCCCCTCAGAGAACCAGCCTCCACAGCTCCATCTCTCTCCCCCTACCTCAGTCAGTCCCCAAGCCCTGTTGATTTTGTCACCTGGCTATTTCTTTTCTTCATTTCTATCTCAGCTCCCACTGCCCCATTTCCAGAGCTCACCTCCACCTCTGCCTGGACTACTGGCAAAGCTACATCTCCACTCTGCACAGTCACTGATGGTCCATTTAAAATAAGCATCTGCTCATGTCATATTGTTGTTTGAAAATCTTTCAATGGCTTCCAATTGCCTGCAGGATAAAGCCCACATTTGGGAAGAGAGCACATGAACCATAGTTGTAAAAAATTTTTGAGAAACAGGGGGTAATGTCAGCAACATGGCAGAATAGGAGGTCCCCTACTTATACCCCCATGGCAACAGTAATTTGGCAGCATCCACCAACAAAAATGCCTTTGTGGCAACTTTGGGATCTAGATAGGAGGTCGCCAAACCCTGGTGGAGCCGGAGACTGAAGAGGGCCATTTTGGCACACACCCAGGTGGCAGCTACAGACCCAGAAACAGACCCGTCTCTCTGTGGACTTGGCCACAGTCCCATTTGGCCTTGGTCCTGCCATCAGCACTATCCACTAAGGGACCTGGGAAGAGCCATACTGCCCATTCCTTGGGTAACAGGCCCACCAGTCTTGGTCCTGGCTGTGGACCCTGAAGCAGCCTCTAGCCCCTCTCTGCCAAGGTCGAGGAGCAGTCCATGCCCTCAAAGGAAGGCCTGCTGACCTCAGTCTGATTGTGATTGTTGAAGCAGCCCTCCGACTCCATTACTTCTAACATAGTACTGGAAGTCCTAGTCAGAGCAATTTAGAAAGGAAAAGAAATAAAAGATGTCCATATCAGAAAGGAAGAAGTTAAACTGTCTCTGTTAGCAGATGACATGATCTTATATACAGAACACCGTAAAGTCTCCACCAAACTGTTAGAAATAAACCCACGCATATGTGATCACTAATCTCTGACAAGGGTGCCAAGAATACACAATGGGGAGAGGGTAGTCTCTGCAATAAATAGTATTGGGAAAACTGAACATTCACATGCAAAAGAATAAAACTGTACCCCTATCTTACAACATAAACAAAAATTAACTTAAAATGGATTAAAGACTTACATATAAGACCTGAAACTTTTAAACTCCTTGAAGTAAATACAGAGGAAAGCTCCTTGTCATTGGTCTTGGCAATGATTTCTTAGGTTATGACACCAAAAGCACAAGCAAGAAAAGCAAAAATAAATAAATGAAACATCAAACTAAAAAGCTTCTCTACAGCAAAGGAAACAATTAAAAAAATGAAAAGGCAACCTATGGAATGGGAGAAAATATTTGCAAACCATTTATCTAATAAGGGGTTAATATTCAAAATGTATAAGGAACTCACACAACTCAATAGCATAAAAACCAAATAATCTGATTTTAGAATGGTCAAAGGAACTGAATAGACATTTTTCCAAAGAAGACATACAAATGGCCCTCAGGTACACGAAAAGGTGCTCAACATCATGAATCATCAGGGAAATGCAAATCAAAACCACAGTAAGATATCATCTCACACCTGCTAGGATTGCTATCATCAAAAAGACAAGCGATAAGTGTTGGTGAGGGTATAGACAAAAGGGTACAAGTCCCTTGTACACTGTTGGCGGGAATGTAAATTGGTACAGCCATTAAAGAAAACATGAAGTTTCCACAAAAAACTAAAAATAGAACTACCATATAATCTAGCAACCTCATAGCTGCATACATATCCAAAGGAAATTTAATCAGTATCTTGAAGAGATATCTTTACTCCCATGTTCACTGCGGCATTATTCACAATAACCAAGATATGGGAACAACCTAAGTGTCTGTTGATGGACAAATGGATAAAGAAAAGTGTTATACACATATGATGGAATATTGTTCAGCTATAAAAAAAAGAAGGAAATCCTGCCACTTGTGACAATGTGGATGAACTGAAGGACATTATACTAAATGAAATAAGCCAGATATAGAAAGACAAATACTGTATACTCTCACTTATATGTGGAATCTAAAAAAGTCAAACTTATAGAAGCAGAGAGTAGAATGATGGTTTCCAAGCCTTTGGGGGTTGTGGGGAAAATGGGAAAGGTTGGTCAAAGTGTACAAATTTTCAGTTTTGAGATGAGTAAGTTCTGTAGATCTAGTGTATAGCACTGTAACTATAGTTAATACTGTATTGGATACTTGAAATTTGACAAGCAAGTAGGCCTTAGGTGTATTCAGCACACATAAAATGGTAACCATGTGAGGTGATGGATGTGTTAATTAGTTTGATTGTGGTAATCATTTCACAATGTATACATATATAAAACCATCACTTTGTGTACTTTAAATATACAAAACCTTTTTTGGTCAGTGATACCTCAATGAAGCTGGAAAAAAATTTGAGAATGCTGAGTTCTCTCTGAGATTAAAAAGATACTGGTCACAGAGCAAAACGTGCTACAGAGTTCAGCATAGAGAAAGGAAGGTAAGCACTGGAGATTTTGTGCAATTTCCCAGATTTCTGGAAGGCCTTATTTGGAAAAAGGTTATACCTTGAATTTTATACTATTTCTTTAAAAAAATGAACAGAACACCCTATAATCTTTCCCTCTCAAAGATGTAGTCTATGAACTTGTCCCTGGATTAATTATGCCAAGTCAGTGGGAATTTGTCATTTATTTTTTATTCAATTAATATTCATCGAATGCCTATTATGTGCCAGATACTAGGGATATACATCAGTGAACGAAATCTTATGAAGCTTAGGCTCTAGCAGAGGCCCTGTGTTAGTTTACTAGGACTGCCATAACAAAATACTAGACTTGATGGCTTAAACAACTGAAATTTATTTCTCACCGTGCCGGAGGCTAGAAGTTCAAGATCAAGCAGCTGGCAGGTTTGACTTCTCCCGAGGCCTCTCTCCTTGGCCTGTAGACAGCCACCTTCTTGCTGTGTTCGCACATGGCCTCTTCTCGGTGCATTAGCGCCCATCATGTCTTTTTCTCTTCTTATAAGGATATCAGTCATTTTGGATTAGGGCCCACCCTCAGGACCTCAGTTACCCTAATTACCTCTTTAATGGCCCTGTCTCCAAATGCAGTCACATTCTGAGGTATTGGGGGTTAAGACATTAACACATGAATTGGGGGGGGGCACATAGTTCAGTCTATAACAAGCTACAAACTAAAAAGTTTCCTACATGCTCCAAGTATCATTTCTTAAATTTTAATGTACCTACAAATCACCTGAAGATCTTGTTAAAATGCAGATTTGGTTCAGTAGATCTAGGCCTGAGACTCCGCATTTCTAGCAAGCTCCAGGTAATGCTGACACTGCCCATCCAAGGACCACACTTTGAGTAGCAAGGCAAAACCTTCTCCAGCAATAATAAATTTTTTAAACCTTTGGCCTGTCAACAGTTTTACAGAAATAAAGAGAAAATTTTCCCACTGATATATCATTTCAGATGATAACAGGCTGGGAGCTTTCTAGATGGTCATTTCTGCAAGCTGAACAGACCATATCAACTCCTTGGGGATGTTATTTTTCAGCTGCCAGTCAGCGCTTTCAGTTCTGGATGCCTGTGGTTGCTCTGGATTCCACCCGTAAGTGGCATGACTTCCCAGTTAACCAGCACTAGGCAGGGACTTAGGAGGAAACCAGGGTCACCACCAGCTAGTGTGCCCAAGCTTGTTAGAACTGGACGATGCCCTAGAGATCAGTGACAACTGGTTTCCCAGTGCCTTCTGAGAGGTACCAGAGCTTAGGTGCTAATATGTCGTGTCCAAGGTCACACTGGTCGGGGCGGAGCTGGGCCCAGGATTAAGGACGTCATTCCCTAAAGCAGTGGTTCTCATCCTTGGCTGCACATTAGAATCACCTGGGGAGTTTTAAAATTGTACACATGGCCAGGCCCTACTCCAGACCAATTAAATATCAGAATGTCTCAGAGACAGAGCCTGGGCACTTTTCCCATAATGCCCCCAGGGTACAAGCCTAATATACCAGTAGCTGAGAACTACTGTCCAAAAGCAGTATTAGAATCACCTGGAGGACTGGTCAAATCAAAGATTGCTAGACTCCAACCCCAGAGGGTCTGATGCAGTAGGTCTGGGATGAGGCCCAAGAATTTGCATTCCTAACAAGCTCCCAAGAAATGCTGCTGCTGCTGCTGGTCTGTCCATGAGACGATCCCTGTGGTCAGTGCATTTACCCAGTCCCAAAGGCAAAGTCCTGTGCTTGTCCCCACTTTTGATACTATCCCTCTGCATACTATTCTTGACTTTCTCTTATAAGGCTAATTTCCATGATCGCTTGTTGCAGATTTTAACCTGATTTTACCCATTTAAAAAACACTGCGGTGTGGGTGAAGGGGAGAAATTGCATTTGCTCCAAGCTCCCCATCCTTCTAGGAAATGGAAGAATAACCTTGCTTATTCTGAGTTCAGTATACCAATTTTAAGACTTTCACCAACCCCCTCTAGACACACATTTTCCTGAGTTCTGTGTGTGTATATGAATCAGAACAGGCCAATTTCATTTTCCTGAAAATACCCACTCAATTCCAAACTAATGAGTAGGTTCTAGATTATACCAACCCCAAATACTTGAAAGGTCTCCTAGATGTTTGCCAAACCAAATACAGAGGCATGGCAACCTCATCGTGTTCCTCCAGTGGATGTATTTTCCAAATTCAATGAACGGCAAATTTGTGTGTGTGAGGAATCTTCCCCAGCTGCAATTTGAACTGAGAACCTGGAAATCCAACCACCAGAGCTTTAGACACTGGCGCTATGAATGGAGATGTAGGGTAGAGGCAAAGGGCAGGATGACTTTTTCCATCCTTGCCATGATGGCTGTGAGACACAGATCATGTCCACAGCAAGGGGTTGAGGGGGATTGGCAACCTTCAGAAAAGGTGGGCTGTGGTGGAGAAATGCTCCCAAGCATCAGGAAGAACCATGGCAGCAGTGACTGGGTCCCAAGCCAGTGGAAGATCATTACTCCATCTTGGTGCAGTGTTAGAACCTCCAGCTCTTGTCTCAACTGCACGTATAGGTACGGCATCCTGTCTTTGAGGACTGCAGGCTGGGAAGGACATGGCCTAGGAGCTGGACCCTAGTTCAACCCCCACCCCGCCACTTACCATTTGTGAACCTGTCCCCACTCTTCTCATCCTTAAAATGGGCTTAATACTTACAGATTTGTTGTGAGAGTTTAAATTTAACATGTAAGTAGCACATAGTCCAGTGCCTGGCACATAGTAAACACTCAATAAGGGGTGTTTTCATTGCCTCAAAATCAAATGTGGATTGAGGTAGGGTACACCAGATATCTCTTTGACAGTTCTTTCCCCACATAATTCAGACAGTCTAAAGAACACCCATAACTGCATTGGAAAGAATAAAAATGGAACATCTGGAGACTTGGATTCTAGTTCTAGCTTCGACTCCAGCAGAACAAATGACTTTGGGAAATCAATTACTTCTGTTCTCTCATCAGTAAAAGGGGGAAATTGCCCCAAATGACCTCTAAGGCTTCTTCCCCTCCAACATTACACATGGATCTATGAGGCCATAGATGGCTCAAAAGCTCATTGTTTAGTGTCCACCATTTTTTGAAGCAGCATTTTCCAAACTTACTTGATAAGGATCACCTGAGATGCTTTTAAACATACAGGTTTCTAGGGCCTTCCCCTAGAACTATACTGTCCAAAACAGTAACCACTAGCTATTTGTTTACTGAGCACTTTAAATGTGGCTAGTCCAAATGAAGATGTGCCATAAGTACAAAACACACAAAGAAATTTAAAATTTTATATGAAAAAAGAATATAAAACATGTCAATGATTTTTTATTGCTCATATGTTAAAATGGTACTATTCTGGATATATAAGTAAAATATATTCTTTATATTCTAAATTATAAAATACATTCGGGATTTGTAGATACTACTATATATAAAATAGATAAACAACAAGATCCTACTGTATAGTACAGGGAACCATATCCAATATTCTGTAATGGCTTATAATGAAAAAGAATATAAAGAGGAGTATGTATATATGTATAAAAGAATCACTATGCTGTACACCAGACATTAACACAACATTGTAAATCAACTATACTTCAATAAAAAATAAAGATTAAAAAATAGTGCTGGCATGTTAAAAAAATAATAATCATAATAAAATATATTATTAAAATTAATAAAATATATTTAAGTAAAATAAAGTTTATTTTAAATATATTAAAAATATATTATTAAAATCAAATGTTATTTAAATAACATAAAATACATTATTAAAATTAATTTCACCTGTTTTTCATTTTTCTAGTATGTGATAACTAGAAAATTTAAAATCACACATGTGGCTTACACAATACTTCTATGGGATAGCACTGCCCTAGAGGTAAGAATTCAGAATGTAAACTAAAGCTGACAGAATCTATAATTTTAACACTTTACCCAGGTGATACTTGGGTTTATCACTACTAGGAAAACACTCTTTTGGTGAACCAAAACAAAGCTCACAGCTTTCATTAAGAACTCATAGGCTTTAGATGGTTGAGGAAATTATTTTGGAATAGGATTAATCTGGGTAAGCCTCACTTTGTTCCCCTTTGATTTTAAGAACTCTCCAAGTGCCCTGATCTTGGCATGGAAATGACTATATATAATTCCTGAGAATGGAGGAGAGTCAGACTGAAGGGGTTAGAAAATGGAGGCTTTCTGCCTTGTTCTGTGGCCTTACTGCTTCTCACTGTTGTGAGCTTTTTTTTTCTGAGGCCGGTAAACATCATCTTTGGATCCATATCTGGTTAAAGCTAGGTGGCAGCAGTAGCATAAGATGGCAAGTCAGGAAACCCATCGAGGAGATATGAAAATAACGTTGCAGGTCTCTAAACTTCGACCACTAGCTCTTGTCAGCCATGGCTCAGTGTCTAGGAGTCTGGCCCCTAAGCAGGTGAATTAGAGAAACGGAGGTCATGCAGTGCTGAAGCTCCACCAGAGCTTGGCAGGAAACTCCATTCCTTCCCTACCAGGTGAAGCAAAATGGGGTCAGCACAAACCCGTGGCATGGACAGTCCCTCCCCACTCCCGGATGACTGGGTCACCTGATTCAGCACAGTGCAACCTTGCTCTCTGCTCTGTGAGGCTCCTGGCTTGTCATGGAGGGATCTGAGGGGTGATGTCACGCCTCCCCCACTGCTGCCTACCTTGTGTTGAGGCAAAAGAGCACTTGGACAAGTCTTCACTTCACTTCACTCTGCTTTCAGGATCTTTGTTGCTCGAGGATATATTAATCAAGGTCTAACTGTATCCTGATTTTGTTGCATTTGATTTCAATGTGAACTTTTAACACATTGAATTTCTTCCCTGCTGCCTAGAAAAAAGACTGTAGGCAAAATAAAGACATTTCCAAATACTGAGAATCTGACACCAACTGAGGTCCCCATAAAATAACTTGTGTAGAATGTATTGTGAATAGAAAAAAGTGATCTCAGATGAAAGGCTGGAGATATAATTAAAAAACGAGCAAATACAGTAATAAATATGTGGGTAATCTAAAACATCATAGAGGACAAAAGCAATAATGTCTTATAAGGTTAAAAAATTGAACCATAATCTCCAATAACAGTGGCATGTAAATCAGGTGGAGGGTTATTAAAGTCAAAGTACTCTAAAGTGCTTATATTTCTAAACAGAAAGGCAAACATCTTAATTTAAATATTGATGTTATTTTCAAATATCAAGATTTACAGGGTGACTACTAAAGCAATAGAAGTTGTATCAAAATACGCCAACTTGTTCACAAAATAGGTCCAAAATCATAAAATGGCTGAAACACAATGGAAATGTATTTCTTGCTCGTGTGACAGCACTGAGCAGGCAAAAAAGGTCCTTGAAGCGGTTCTTCCCCAACAGAGATCTGTTTTCTGGGCTGTCTATTCATTTCCATTGGTGTATATTATATCACACTCTCCTAATTACTGTATGTTTCAAATAGTTCTTGAAAATGGTAAGATGAGTTCCTCCGCTTAGTTCTTTTTATTAGGACTATCTGGGCTATTCTTGTTTCTCTGATCATCAACAAATAGTTTAGTCAGTTTGTAAAAGCTCCATGAAAGACACCTTTTGCAATTTTCATCGGAATTGCATCAACTTACATGTATACAATATTGAACAATATTGAATTCACAATATTGAATTTGCTTCTCCATAATAAACATGGTATTTTTCTCAATGATTTAGACCTCCTTTGCTTTTTACAATGCAGAATTTTTACTTTCTCATTAAAGGTCTGACACGTCTCTTGTCATGTTTATTTTACAGTGTGTTATATCTTTAGAAACTACAATTGTTTTCTTCTAAATTTTCTTTTGATTGCTGTTGTATATAAGTGCAATTGCTCTTTGTAGGTTGATTGTTTTATATACAGAAAAACTGCTAAATTCTCTTATTAATTCTAGATTTTTGGGGGGGTTCTTTGGAGGTCATAATATCATTTGTGAATAATAAATTTTGGTTTATTTCTTTTCAATTCTTCTACCTTTTGTTTCTCCGTCTTTCTTCACTGCACTGGGTAAGCTATGCAGTACAGTGTTGGAAAGATGCTGTGAGAGCAGCCATTTTTTTTGCTCCTGATCTTAAGGGGAATATTTTCAATGTTTTACTATTAATTGTGATATTTTCTGTGTATTTTTGGTACTCTATCAGGTAAAGAAAATTTCCTTCCATTCCTTATTTGCTAAGAATTTTTAAAATTAGTGGATAATGTCCTTAACAAATGCTTTTCTGCAACTCTAGTGATTACCATATGCCTTTTCTTCTTATTTATTTTGGTTTTATGGAGAATTGTATTCATTGATTTTCTAATCAATGAAACCGTATTGTTGAGGAAAACTTGTCTTTATCATTTTTATATATTGCTAGATTTTTAAAAAGATTTTTGTACCTACATATTTGTAAGAGAACTAGGCCTATAATTTTCCTTTGTCATATTCTCTTGGTCAAATTTTAGTATCAAGGTTATGCTAACTCCATAAAATGGGTTGATAAACAACCCCTCTCTTTCTATAATCTAGAATCATTTGTGTGTGATTAGCATTATTATTTCCTTGAGTATTTAGTAGAACTCATTTGTAAAATACGTATCCAACTTAAGTAATGAGAAAAGAACAGAATATACCCAAAGAAGGTAAAAAGAAGAAATAATAAATACAACAGTAAAAATAATTAAATTAAAGGCATAAAATAGGAAGTTTTGACAAAATTTAGTTCTTTGAAAAAACTAATAAAACAGACAAACATACAGCAAAAAGGAAGAAAAAATGGCAAGAATGAACCATATCAGGAGTGTAACCACAGATGCTGTGGAATTTTAAAAGGTAACAAAAGGACATTATACATTACTTTAAGGTAATAAAATTTTTAAAATTTATTTATAATTGAAGTATAGTCAGTTACAATGTGTCAATTTCTGGTGTACAGCACAATGTCCCAGTCATGCATATACATACATATATTCATTTTCATATTATTTTTCATTAAAGGTTATTACAGGATATTGAATATGGTTCCCTGTGCTATATGGAAGAAATTTGTTTTTTTAATCTGTTTTTATATATAGTGGCTAACATTTGCAAATCTCAAACTCCCAAATTTATCCCTTCCCACACCCTTTCCCCCCAGGAACCATAAGATTGTTTACTATGTCTGCGAGTCTGTTTCTGTTTTGTAGATGAGTTCATTAGTGTCCTCTTTTTTTCCTTTTTTTAGGTATATAAATTTTTTAATGTAGTTGAAAAGGATAGAATTCTAGAAATACATAATTTACCAAACCTGATTTAAGAAGAAATAGAAAACCTGAGTAGCCTCATAACCATTAAATGAGTTGAATCATCAGTCAAATTTTTCCACAGAGAAAACACCAGTTCCAGATGGTTTTCCACATGGAAAAAAATTAAAATAAATTCTGAATGGATTAAGAAGTTAAATGCAAAAGGCAATATCCAAAATCTCTTAGGAGATAATGTGGATGATATCTAAATATTTGTATGACTTGAGAATAGAGACATTTCTTAAATAAGATCAAAATAACATAAAGATTAATATCTTCTGTTCAATAAAAGATACTTTTTAAAAACCTGAAAGGAAAAGCCACAAACTGGAAGAAAATTTTGTAACATAAGTAACAGAAAAAAAAAAAGATTAGTATTCAGAATATATGAAGATGTCCTAGATGTAGATAAGAAATAAGACAAAGAACTAATTTTTTAAAATGGGCAAAAGACTTGATCAAGTATTTAATAGAATACAAATTTTCAATTAACATGAAAAGACTGCTTACCTCATTAACAATAAAGCAATGCAAATTAAAACCACAATGTGATATCACTCACATACCCTAATTAACAATAATTAAATTGTTATCCTTTATAAATTATAACATTTTATAAAGATAATTTTTTGACATATTCAATATTCACTAAAGCATATTTTATATGAAAAAAAGATAAAATTGGAGGCTCAGATCAGAAGTCAAACATTCAACTAATAAGAGTTCTAGAAAGAGAGAACAGAGAAAATATTCCCTCAGAGGGAATTATCAAAGAACATCCCCTAAGGAATAAAGGATGTGAGTTTCTGGATTGAATGAGCATGCCAAGGCATATAAATACAAAATTTCAGAACACTTGGGTACAGAATGTTCCAAAAGTGTATATAAAGTATTAAGAAGCAGATAACCTCAGATAGCAATACTGAAAGCTAGAAGACAGTAGAACATTATCTCCAAATTTCTGAGGGAAACTGATGCCCAATCTAGAATGCTATAGTCAGAAAAATGATCACTGGAATATGATAGTAGAATAAAAATACTTTTAGATAGGCAAGATCTCAAAAGGTTTGCCTCTCAAAGTTTACCAGTTCAAGAAACTACTACAAGACGTGTTTCATCAAAAGGAGGGCAGAAACCATGAGGAAGACGTAGGATCCAGAAATAAGGAATCCAACACAGTCTAGAGGAGGTGTAGGAGGGTCCTGGGGGCAGCCCTGCTATGAACCTAGGGAACAAATAATACAGACTAGAGCGATACCTCCAAGAGAAAATGGAACTGATGCATTATTTAATGGGTTAAACCACACTGAAAGGAATTTTAAAGTTTTCTTAGAGAATTTAGAGATGAATTGATGAGAGATACATTCAAAAAGCAAACAAACAGGTGAGTAGTAACTTGGAAAAAACCAAAATTAGATAGGCTATAGAATGTGATCATATCTACTGTCTATTATGAACAATATTTAAATTGTTAAAATAATATAAACACAGAATATTAATTTAACCAAATTTTTGTTATAAATATATTGGGAATGGAGGGAAGAAAAAGTGTATGTTTAGGGAATTGGTTGAGATAACTAAATCCTATTCTTCCATAGTAGCTAATCGATGGATGATTCTAAAATTGTGAACATAAGAAATAGAAGTAATAACATTCTACACAGGGATATATAAAGAATTACCAGAAGAAACATGTAAAAGATTTGAAAGTAGTTGCCTTTGAGAAGCAGAAAGTGGGATTGGCAGGAAGGAGCAGGTGACTGCAGTCTTTCAGTTTAAGACTAGTCATGCTATTGTATTTCTGAAAACACTATTTATATTAAAAATTAAATTAAAAAATAAATGCTATGTTATCTACCTTGATAGGATTTTGGACTACCCAAATGTGTGCATTTGTCAAAACTCAATGAAAACATATTTTAAGATTTATATATTTCATTGTATGTATATTTTACATAAAAAATCGATAAATAAATACTGAATTCTAATTAATGACATGCATACTGATGTCTGTAATTTACTTTGAAATCCTTCAAAAAGTAACATGGATCAACGAATGGATAAAGGAATGGATAAATATGTGATAAAAGAAGTACAGTGAAATGTTAATGGTAGACTCTGGGAGGTAGGTGTACAGGGGTTCATTGCAAAAGTTTTTCAATTTTGCTGTGTGTTTGAAAAGTTTTATAACAAAATACTGGGACAAATAAAAATAAATCCAGCACTAAAATTAAATTCAAGAGAAGATGTTCTGTCTGGTGTACTAGCTAGTTAAACTTTAATTTTAAAATGCCACTTGCTTTCCCAAAGCATTCTGTAGCCATTTGACCCACAGATGACTTGTCAAATCAAAGAGGGCAATGACACATGAAAATGAGGGCAGACTGATATTTCTTGTTGGCATTTTTACCAATTTCTCTACAGGGTATGTGTGTGGCTCAGTGTTGAAATCTCTCTTAACCAGGTTTGTCCTCTGGTTCCGAGTACCCCCTGTTGTCATGAGCTCCAATTGAATTGTAAACTTATCCAAACTATAGTTTATAACCTCTAGGGTCACACACCCAGTGGTTCATCAATATGAATTTTGCTCTAATATACTACAGAGGAAAAATAGTTCTTTGGAATAATAGATTTAGGAATGGATAAGCTGGATTGTCTAGAGAATAGAGTCATGCAATTTTCATTACAACGACTCTTAGGGCTTGGATCCAGTCTGGCCGTTCTATAGATGAAGAAACTAAGGACAAGAGAGATTAAGTGGCATATCCAGAGCGACATAGCTATTTAGTGTGGTTACTTTGGTTATTTTCTTCTTGATGCCCACTTAAACTGTTACATAAGCTTATGGGATGTGATGAACATATACTGAAAAAACACCCACCCTTTCCCCAAAGAGGCGCTTGATTTAAAAGGAACTACTGGTCTTAAAAGACCGTTACTGAACCAAACTTGGGTCCACGTGCCAGACTCAAGCAAGGCAATCTACTTACATCAGGTTGTAGGGAAGGAAAGTACAGCATTCATTACAGGGCTAAGCAAGGAGAACAGGCAGCCACGCTCAAAGGACCCGAACTCTCTGATGGCTTTTAGGAAGCGTTCTTAAAGTCAACATTGGGGGTGAGGGTTGTAGGGTGTGTGATCAGTTTGTGGGCATTCTTCTGGTTGGTTGTTGTTAAGGTAAGTGAGTGGTGTATTGGAACTTAACATCATCAACCTTCTGGCTCCAACCGGTCTGGGGTCTGTGTGCTTTCAATCAGCATGCAGTTAAGTTCTTCCTCCTGGTGGGAGTTTTTGTATCTGCAAAACAGCTTAAGGATATAGCTCAGGATAATATCTATAGCACATAAGGAGGAACTAAAGGTCCTTGACTTTGTTTTATGGCTCAACTATTATTATTTTGTTTTGCTTGACTGTTATTTTTTGTTTGTTTCTGTACTTCTCACCTCTCTGATTAAATTTGCACTTTGAAACTCAGGGACCGTCTAGGAAGCTAAAGCTTTTTTACAAACAAGAGGCAGGGGACATGGGCAGGGGATGTCTTCCCCAGGAAGGCCCCACAGGGTCCTGCTCAGTTTCAAGACTACAAGACCCTATCCAGCCTGTTTGTGGGGTGAAGTTGGAGCAGGAGAACATAGGTGATGGGATGCTCCCCTGTGCTCAGTTTACAACTGAGTATTGTGATGAAAGTATCTGTGATGAAAGTCCAGACACATGCTGCACTGTGGAGGAACCTTGAGCACATTTTGCTAAAAAGCCAGACTCAAAAATGTCACATATTGTATGATTCCATTTATATGAAATATCCAAAATAGGCAAATCCACAGAGACAGAAAGTAGACCGGCGGTTGCCAGGGGCTGAGGGGAAGGTAAAGGGGAGTGACTGTTTGCTGTACACGGAGTTTTATTTTGAGGTAAGGAAAATGTTTTGAAACTAGATAGAGGTGGTGGTGACACAACATTGTGAATACACTGAATGCCACTGAATTGTTCCCTTTAAAATGGTTAATTTTATGTTATGTAAATTTCATCTCAATAAACAAAATATATGTCTAATGAGAGAGAAAACACAAATGTAGCAGAATGTTAGCAATTGGTGGATCTAGGTACAGGCTAGCAGGAATTCATTGTACTATTCTAGCAACTTTTTGGTTAGGTTAAAATTTTTTCAAAATACAAAATTGGTAACAATGAAATGTCTTTGGAAAACTAAGAAATCACTTAGCGATTGCTAAATTGAGGTCACCAGCTGTGATCTAAAATTCATATGGTTTCATATCTATCATTTGATCATGCATGTTGGCTGGTAAGTTTTCTAGCAGTGAAAATGACTTTTTAGGAGAGTCACAAGCTGACACTGTTTAACATGGGAACCTATTAAGATGCAGATTTCTGAACATCAGTGCCTAAAAATACATTTATTGGGTCTCTCTGGACAGGTGGTATTAAAATGTGGTTTAACTGAACGATCTGAGCTTTTGAAATTACATGTCTCTATTCTGGCTTTGTCACCATCAGTTGAGTCTTACCCATCTACTGATGTCTAAAAGCAAAAGGGTGCAAGATGACTGAGTGTCACAGGAGAAACATTAGGGGCACAGGTCACCATCATGACCCTTGCCCAGAGTGTTCTGAAACTCAAGCAGTAATGTGGTAAAGATAATACCCCATCCTTTAACCTCACAGTGACGAGAGAGGACATCTCATCTGCCTCCATTGCACAGTAGGTTGGATGGAGTTAATGCCTCCCTGGTTTGTTCCAGGCCCATGACCTAATTCTAAATTCCCCATTCAACCATGTCTGAGGCCTGAGACCACAAATTGTCCTGTCTACACAGGGTGAGAGGATACTTGCTTCTCTGATTAAGATGCACCAAAAAAAAGTACACAAAGATGCAAAAGGTTGCATTACAATGTGAACATACGTAACACTACTAAACTGTATACTTAAAAATAGTTAAAAGGGATACATAAAATAGATAAACAACAAGGACCTACTGTACAGGATAGGGAACTATACTCAATTTCTTGTAATGAGCTGTAATGGAAAAAAACCTGAAAAAAAATGTGTGTGTGTATATATATATATATATATATATATATATAAAAAACTAAATTGCTTTGCTGTATATCTGAAATTGACATTGCAAATTGACTACATTTCAATAAAAAAACAAGAATAAAAATAATAGTTAGGATGGTAAACAATGTTACATGCTTTTTTTTTTTTTTACCACAGTAGTAAAAAAAGACACATAAGACCCAACTTTTATTTTTCATACAGCAGACCTGAGAATTACTTCTCTTTTGTCTAAAATGAAGGTACACTGCCAATCTTTAAATCCCAGTGTGACTTAACACACTCCAAATGAAATACAATCTGCTCCTATGGAGGGAAAAAAAAAACCCTAGAAAAACACTCAAGCCTCTGCACAAATCTTTGGTGAGCAAGAAAAATGGACATAAGAATGGATTAATGGCAGAAGGACATTAAAAATAGAAAAGAACTATTGATTTGAAGGGTTACCTCAAGAGATAAGTACCAATAAATATTGGAGAGCAGTGGTCTCCATACTTCAGATGATGAAGTGAACGAATCCATTCTCCTTTAGGGTTTACTCATGCTTCTGAGATGCAGTAAACTGCTCTGGGATTTAACAAATCATTAAAAGGAATGGGAAGTTCAGTTCATAAATACAACTTTTGTAGGATGACAAATACAAGAATGTTCTACTTAGATAAACAAGATTATACTATACAGTACAGGGAAATATATACAAGATCTTGTGGTAGCTCACAGCAAAAAAAAATGTGACAATGAATATATATATGTTCATGTATAACTGAAAAATTGTGCTCTACACTGGAATTTGACACAACATTGTAAAATGACTATAACTCAATAAAAAAATGTTAAACAAGACAAAACAAAACAAAAAAGAATGTTCTACTTAAATAACTGAGTTTTTGTGTGTGTGTGCAAAATTTTGAATTTTTCCAGAATTTTGATCAAGCACATAAAAACAAATCCATGTTCAATCAACAAGGACTAATAAGAAGCTCTTTAATGTAAACTGGTGCAGCCACTGTGGAGGACAGTATGGAGGTTCCTTTAAAAACTAAAAATAAACTTACCATATGATCCAGCAATCCCACTCCTGGGCATATATCTGGAGAAAAATATAGTTCAAAAAGATACGTGCACACCAGTGTTCACAGCAGCACTATTTACAATAGCCAAGACATGGAAACAACTTAAAAGTCCATTGACAGATGACCGGATAAAGATGTGATATATATATACAATGGAATAGTACTCAGCAATAAAAAGAGAATAAAATAACACCATTTGCAGCAACATGGATGGATATGGAGATCATCATCCTAAGTGAAGTAAGCCAGAAAGAGAAAGAAAAATATCATATGATATCACTTACATGTGGAATCTAAAAAAAAGGACACAAATGAACTCATCTGCAAAACAGAAACAGACTCACAAACAGAGAACAAATTTATGGTTACCAGAGGGTAAAGAGGGTGGGAAGGAATAAATCGGGAGTCTGAAACTTGCAATCCTTGGGGAGCGATGGAAATGTTAGCTATCTTGAGTATGGTGGTGGTCTCATAGGTGTATACATCTATCAAAATTCATCAAATTGTACATCTGAAATCTGTGTAGTTTACTGTACAGGAATTATACCACAATAAAGGTGTTAAAAAAAAAAGAAGCTCTTTAATATTCATCTATTATAAGATCATCATTGAGGTACCGGGATTGAACCTGGGACCTCCTGGGTGCTGAGCTCCCGCTCTACCACTTGAGCCATACCCTTCCCCCGACACTAGTCTGAATTGAAATTTGCCATAAGTGTAATATACACACCAGGTTTCAAAGACTCAGTATGAAAAAAAATGTAAAATATCTCGTGAATAATTTTTATATTGATTACATGGTAAAGTGATATTTTGGATACATAAAAAATATTAAATAAAATATATTATTGAATTTAAGTTTACCTGTTTCACTTTTTTAACATGGCTACTAGAAAACTCACAATTACATTATGTGCATAGCATCATATTTCTATTGGACAGCACTGTAAAGACCATTTGAATTTTCTATCCCATTCTTTCACCCTTTATATGTGTCTGTGTGTTGTATGTAAACCTATACATGTGTAAATAATATATTCTGATTATCAAAGTAAGATACATTCTCTTCTAAAGGACTATGTAAAAACCACTAAGAAAGAATACCCTCTTGTAATTAAAATGCCTGTTTAAGCATGACTTTGATGAACACACTACAACTTATATTAAACATTCCATTGGTAAATGAGTCTACACAAAGCAGTACTGGCACTGGAGCTGCTTCAGACAGACCACTTGAGATTGCTTTTGTTCCTCTAAACTTGTTTCCCAATGGACTTCTCCACTTAGATTAATTCAGCTGGAGTAAGAAATGCAAAAATGTAAGTCACTGTACTTGGCCCCACATATCTCAGAGATGCCTTGGAAATGACTGCTACATGATGAAAAGTGATCTCTGGCTAAAAAATTGCCAAGGATTAGAGAAAAATTACACTGTTAGCATATCTCTAGAACTGAGTTGAAGAAGCAGGAGTCTTAAATGACATTGGACTTCATAAAATGTTGGCTGAGGTTTGTGGGTTTCTTTTTTTGAATGCAGGAATTATTATTTTAAAAAATCGGTTATTGTCTACGTTTAATATGACAGTGTAATCTATATAACAGTGGGTTAGAATGGAATTTTCCCACCTCAGCTTCAGCTGAAGTATCAGGGTTGCAGATATCAGATGTGAAAGTGAGGAGAAGGTGAAAGCCCAGAGGCAGAAGCTACAGAGGAAGAGTTCAAATTTTGTTTTTACGGCTCTGGGACGCTCAACCAGAACAAGGGCATCAAAAAAGGTCAGGATGTGGAGAGGGGAGGATGTAGGTACTCCAGTGAACAGCCGTAATTGTACTCCTAGCTGACAGCCAGGATCAGCTGCCAGATTTGTGACCGAGCCATCGTGGATGTCCAGCCCAGTCGAGGTTCTGATTACTGTAGGCAGAGCAGACATTTGACTGCAGTTGTGTGACAGCCCCATTGAGAACTGTCCAGCTGAACCTTCCCTGAATTTCTGACCCACAAAATGGTGAGCAAAATGAAATGGAATTTTAATATGTATAAAATTACCCTAAATTGGGGGGTAATTTGTTATGTGGCAATAGATAACTGGAATATTTGCCATGTAGATTTTTCTGCTATAATCCTGTCTTAAAAAAAAAAAAAAAAAAAAAGCTCAGGAAGTTTCATTTCCAGCAAAAACTAAAAGGCTCCTGGCCCCATAAGAAGTTAATACCCTTTCAAAACTATCTTCCTCAAGAGCAAGAGAAGAGGCAGGTTCCAGCTGATCTTCCAAAAACAGTTCTTGATTTCAAGTTTCACCTTCTTTCCAAAGTCTCAAAGTAGTGGCCAAGAACTAATTCAATATCCTCATGTTGGGGATAGGAAGGGACCACCTAACTTCAATTGAATGAAATTGTGTTTGAATATCCTAGCAAAGGCCCTTGCAAGAGAAGCAAATTGGTTTTTCATTGAGCAACCCACGTAAAGTATTACATTTTTTGGACACATTTTGAACATACCTGACTTGTGATGAAGCAGTGTGTGTCGTGCCAGCAGAGAAATTTCTCTTCTAAAGAGAATTTTCCAGATTGATGGGATCTAGAAGTTATATATAACAATCATGGAAACAAAATGGGAGGAAACATAGCATCTTTTGAAGTTCCATGAGCCACATTATTTATAATTGTCTGCTGAAATTCCTTCCAAAAATGTCTTTATTTTACCTTTTTCAAAGTAAATCAGACCCAAAGCAAAGGATATTGACAAAATAGAGTTCAGTAAAAGAGAAGAGCAGAACATGAAACTTTACAGCAGCAGATATTTTCATTCAAGAGAATCGAATTAAAATAATTTGGCCATGACGCAGCCATTTAAATGTGAGAATTTACAAATATGGGAATTATATCCTACTTTAACTAAGATATGCGAGTGTTCACGTTGCTTCCAGTGGAAAGACGAAGATTCAGAAATATAATTTCAAAATTAAAACTATAGGTGTCTTCATGTAATCAATATATGTTTATTTTCAGACATTGTACTAGAGACCAGCACAAATTCTGTCCTCAAGAAACATATAGTCTAAATATATAGTCTGGTGGGGGATATGGCAAAGTAAAACAATAAATTAAATGAGTTTCGTGTGTATAAAATCCTTACGCCATTTCTAGGCACATAGTAAGTGCCATGTACCTGCCAAGTAAGTAAATAAATATCCAGCCATTTATTCAACAAATACTTACTGATCACCTTCTATATGGCAGGCACACGCAAGGTGCTGGGGAAAGAGTGGTAAATGAAGAGTTTACATTCAGAGGAGAGGACAGATATTGAACACTCAACAAGCAGGGGTACCCCTGAAACATTCCTGGGATGCTTGGGAAGCAAGAGAAGGCTACTGGCCCAAGTGGCCAAAGGCTAGGCCGGGCCAGGCCCAGGCTCGATGGACTCAGTAGCATGTCTGCTGGCCTTGTAACAAGAAGAGAAAAGTAGTTTACCCCAAGCCAAAATGGAAACCTAGTATGTAAAGTCAAACTTAGGAGAGGCTTGAAGGCCAGCAAGACAATCAAGATCTGCTCCCCTAATTCCATACTGGATCAGAGGGAAAGTCCAAGTGCAGAGACAAGCACTGGACTCCATGCATTGGACCACACATAGATGACTAAGATAGTGTAATTGAAGTAGACGACTAGGCATAGCGCTCAAGACTCCGGTACTTTGGTGCCAGAAGTGGGGTCGACCACCCATGGCACAAACAGATCTGGACCAAGACACGTTGGAACTCGAGGCAGACCAAGAATGTGGTGTACTTCATACAATATCCTTTCAATATTAATGCAACAGTTTCTTAGTAGGTGAGCAGTGCTGGCACCAGGATAATTTTTTTTTTCTTTTCTACCATTTACGTGGCTAGAGCAGAGCCAACTTATATTTTGATGGTTATAGAAGTAGTCACATGTGGAGAGCTGAGTTAAATGGTACCATATTTCTAATTTCCATTAGGAATATTATTGCCCTTACAGATTGATGCTGGGAGCACTTATCCTGTTGGTCTGCCTTATAACTCGGCTTTGAGCATGAATGATCCCAGAATACAGGTGTCTGCTGATTGCCCTGGTGTGAATGGCCAAGGACTTTGTGTGTGCATCTGTATCAAGTGTATTTGTGTGTATGTGTGTGTGTGTCCCTCTTCCTGAACAAGGTGGATTCTGCCAGCTTTGGAAATATGTCAGAAGGATGGGTCCTATGCGGATCATCCAAGTTTTACAACTTGAGAGTTTAGAACTCAACAATTTTTATATGGCCTTTTCCCTTTTTCCTTAAGCCCTGGAGCCTGAATTTGGGAGTATGCAAACATGGTAAAGCAGTGGCTCTATTCCTCAATGGCTATGAGACCCTGGGCAGATTACTTAACCCCATTAAATGGTAGTTTCCTGATCTTTAAAATGGGGATAATAATATTTAGCTCATAAGATGGTTGTGAAGATAAAACTGCATGTTGAAAGTATCAAATGTGATTCCTGGGTCATAGCAAGCACTGAGTAAGCAAAAGCTATTACGATTAGAATGAAAGGCACTAAGCAAGGGCTATGAACAGCTAGATGCCACCAGAACTGGGGTTTATGCTCATTTCACAACATTGGGCTGTCTATAAATAGAGAATTAAAATATTGAGTAGGCTGTCGACTTAACCAAACCAACCCACTTAAAATGGTCCATCATTTGCTATTTCACAAGGTACTCAAGAGCTAGTCGATTCTCTTCTGGACAAACAGACAGCCTTTCCTCATCTTAAAATAGGCAGAATGACTTTATGGATCTAAGCTGATCAGGCTTAAAAATCCAAGCATTTCTTATTTCTACATTAATTAATAATTCAAAACAAAATTTCTAAATAACAAACTTCCATTTCGCTAAAAACAGGAGTCCATTAGTGGATGCCTCTAAACTTAGCAAGCACTCCAGATGTCTGGTGGGTTTTTGTTGTCTCCTTCATAATGCACACTGACGGCCAGGCATTGGCAGCACTGGACGGGACCAGACGCAACTAGGCAACAGTCTAGGACCACCTTCTTCCTGGGCTATAGATTCTAACACTGTTATAGTGGACTTTTAATCCATTAATTAGCGATGAAAAAGGAAGGGAGAAGAGTGCTATATTCTGACATCAATAGTTTCACACAGCCTAATGAGACATACTAGGATGCCTTCCAAAATTGATGCGCTCAACTGCTGATGGGAGTAACCGAAGAAAATATTCAGCACAGCTGACCCAACAGTTCTTTCCTAACCTATCCATGAATCCTGAAACCGAAATTCATTTGGAGTTTTTTATTTTGTTTTGTTTTTTAATTTGGAATGGGAAATGCATCAAACTCTCTCAAAGCAGAAGTTTGATTCTTTTTTTCCTCCCACTGCCTGACACCATCAGGTTCCCCTTAGACTTGTCTACAGAAGTGTGCATTTTGGTTAATTATTAGATTATTTACTAGGCTTCCATTTTAACACTTGAAGGGGAAATGGTAACAACTATATATTACTTTACAAATGTATTGCCCCTTTCTCCTGTCTTTCCTCCTCTACTAAACGCTACTCCAGCATGGTTGTTCTGGGAAGTTTCGTGAACATGTCTGTTCTGGTCTCACCCGCCTGTGGTGCAAAACCGTCTAAAGCAAGAAAGCCTGTGCCTGAATGTTAGCTGGTATGTTCCAGCTGGCTTGGAAGGCAGCAAGGCACATGCACACTGAAGGCAGGAAGGCAAGAGGGAGTGGGGACAAGCCCCACATGGTCTAAATGCAAAACGATGAGATATAGAGCTTTAAGTTTTAGGATCAGGGGGAGGATATAACTCAAGTGGTAGAGTGTGTGCTTAGCATGCAGGAGGTCCTGGGTTCAATCCCCAGTACCTCCTCCAAGAATAAATAAATAAACAAACTTAATTACCTCCCCCCATCCCCAGCCAAAAGAAAAACAAAGCACACATTTTGTTACGTTTTAGGATCAGGACCAGTAAGGAGAACAACTCCAAATTCTTGCTCCCAGGTCTTACAGCAGGTATCAATGTGAGGGCCCAAGCCAATAGGACACAGAAGAAAAATATATAAGAGTGGGCTGAGAGGGGCCACTTATATGCTTATTGGACATATAGACCAGTGGGCACTGCCTCACTCTCCAGGCCAGCAGTCTGTGGAAACATGGTGGATATGGCTCCCTGTACTTTCATTGTAACTATTGAAAATATATTCTGTAGTTTAGGGCAGCGACATAATTTGCCAGGCCTAGTGCAAGATAAACATGTAGGGCCACTTGTTGAAAAAGCAGGAAGAGTGCCGTTAAAGGTCCTAAAATGTAAAATGTTTCCTTTCCTCTGCAGTCTCTCCCTCTCCCTCCCCTCCGTCTCTCCTACCTCTTCCCCTCCCTCTCTCTTAGTTCCTTTTTAATGATGAGGTGCACGTGGTCCACTGACTGCCAGGTTCCCCCTCCCACACCCCACTGGACCCATGTGCAGTGCCCCAGCCCCAGCTGGGAATTCAATCCCCCTTCCCACAGCCCACTGTCCCAAGCCATTGCAAATGGCCAGCCCTCAAGGGATTGCAACTTCCACACTTGGATCAGGGATGGGATAGAGGCTCACACCTACCAAGTTGTCTGCTGCCAGCCCAGGGTGACGACAGCTTCTGCCATGCCCCACCTGAGACTCTGTGTGGGGCACACATCCAACCCAGATCCCCACCATGACATTCCCAGCACCTGTGTCAGGTAGAACATGGACCTCCTCTCCCCTAACCCCCATCTTACCCTATCCACACCATTCCATGTCTTCCCCTCAGTGCTACCTGGACACTGCCAGGGTAGAGGGTGGCAGTGGTCACAGAGCAGAGAGGGGAGGCCAGGCAGGGAGAGGAAATGGTCAAGAACCCATTGGGAGAGGTGGGGAGGTGGCACAAGCTAGACTCAAGGTGGGCCAGGATCTAAACCTTTGCCCCCTACATCTCCATTGTCCCATAGGATTTCAGTTACCAAATTCAAAGATGAAATTATTAAGAATTTCAGTAGGACAACAGTACAATATTAAACCACAGTCAGGGCACTTTTGAGTACAGGGCCTTGTGCGATGGCACCAATCAGGCACCCATGAAGCCACCCATGTGGTAGTCTTCAAAAAAATGTTCCCAAAGGAAGCCTCCCAGGGGTGACACTAACCAGATTCTCTTAAATTCCCTGTCACTTCAGCTAGCAGCTAGAGCTAAAACTCAACGCTGAGAATGTTGGATCCCAACCTAGCTCCATTTTCTTATTTATATGTTTTGTTTTCTTCTGAGTTTCTACATAAGTGTTTCTCCTGCCTGCCTAATGGAGAATAAACTCCTAGCAGGTAGGGACTGTATCTTTTAGAGCAGAATTTTAACTTTGCACACTCCAGGGTGTCCTTTGGGTCCAAAACTTCACCTGGCAAGAATGAAGGGAGGAAATCATCTACTGCCAAACTCTCCAATATTTTGGGTACACTTCATGCAACATTTTCCCGACACTAACCCTTTTCATAGGCCTTTAAAATGGAGAACTTTGGGGTTTGACTGTATTGGCTTATGAAAAGTTTTGACAACTCAAAGCCACCAGAACCTCTGCTGACTTCCTAGTCCAGGATCCTGAGGAAGGGGTGGCTGCTGCTTGACTAATGTCTATTCCTGTATCTACACCCCCGAAGCCCCATCTCTACCCTACTCAGTCTCAGCACAGGGCATCTAGCAGGTTCTCAAATACCACCATCCTCTTTGTCATCATCAAAAGCATTGATCGAATGCTGTGATAAGTGAATTATTGAATGATATAAACCCAATGTTTACCCACTGGCTGACTCTTCTCTCTGCACTTGACAGTAGATTGTAGTTTTCAAAGACAATTAACCTGACAGAAAGAGAACCTCTATCATTTGTGAAATAGAACATCACACATACACGACAAAAAAAGCACTTGGAATACTGTGAGGACAGAACATAATCGTTTCCTGCCTTGCAAAAGTCATTTGAATTTAGCAATATTATACATACCTTCTGGGGATTTGTTTAGTTAACATCAATGGGGTAAAGAAATACTTGATACTATTTTGCCAAATTACCATGGGACTTGTTTCCCTGATACAGGGTGTCCTTCACTTATATATCCACTCATAATTTCGAACCAGAAGGGGTTGGAGGCTATTCCCTCATGTGGTGATTCCTCTGTTGTTGTGTGTGTGTGTGTGACCCAGATGCAGACACCTAACTTTTCTGAGCTCCAGTTTTCCCATCTTGAAAACAACACTAAGACTTACCCATCCCATAGAGTTCTTTTCAAGATTTAAGGAGAAAATATCGTTTAGGCACATTGCATACTCTAAAGCCCAGTTCAGGTGTAAATGATTCTCCTTGCTCAGGGTCACACAGGGTGTTTACATCAAATCCAATCCAGATCTGCAAAGTCTGATTCCAGGTCCAGTGCTCTTTACACCATGTTCACAGAGATCCTGAGCCATGAAGAAGGACAGCTCCTTACACGCTCAGCTTTTGCACTTGCTGTTTGTAAGATGGAGGAAGAGCATGGAGGCCTAAGGGAGCACAATTCCACTGGTCTGTCTATGAGACCATAAAGCTCTGATGTTTTCCCATATTGTGTTATTCTGGGTACCCTGGAAAACAGAGCCTGAGGCAAGGCTTCAATGCTAATGCTTTCATGTTGGAGGTAGAGGGCGAGTATAATCCAGGGCAGCTAAAGTGAGGAGAAAAGAATGAGATTCAATCATAAGATGATACCTTGTGACACTGGCCACTGCTTCCCAACAAACTTTCCATCAAACCGTATGAGAGAGATGGTTCTCTCGGGTGCGCCCATGTGGCCCCAAGGCTAAATGAAAGAACTGTGCCTCATTACAGCCCATCAGAGAGGGAATGCCTAGGGAACTTATCTGTTGACTCTCTGCCATCTCCCATCTCTCCATCGGTCAAACTTTGCCCCACAGGCATTAACTTCCCTGCACTTCTACAGAGAAAATCACAGAAAACCTGTGCACTTTATTACATGTAAAAATAAAGAGCATTCTCTACAAACAAAAAAATAAAGTCTGTTCCTTCAGCCTAGGTCCCAAAGTAAAGATGATGTGCAGCAGAACTAGTGAGAAATCAACCTTTCTTGATGTCAGCTGCTGAAATTTTGGAGTCAATTTTTGTTGCAACATAACCTAGCCTACCCTGATAAATACAGGGCTTCGCTACCCCATTAGCACGTTGAAGGACATGAGAAGTCTTTTGGTAAAAACACTTGCTTGATGTTATTTAATCCAGTATTCTCAAACTATTTTGACTATTGAATGTTCTTTTCACAGAGCACCTTAGTATTACGGAAGTAGTCCAACAAAACACAATTTTCTTCAAAGAGATTGGGGAGCACACCGAATTCTACAATAATTAAAATATTCCCATATCTTAGCAGTTTAGGGGTATGAATGATGTCACATTTACATTTATGCCCAAATTAAGGACTCCTAGCCCATCACTACACCGCAAAATCCCTCTGACTTCACAGGGCAAGTGTCTTAAAGGTATTCAAGAAAATACTTGCCCACATTCTTCTGAGCTGTCCTTTTGTCAAGGACCCAGTTCCTGACAGTTGCCAGGTAGGCACCTATTTCTCTTCTATGAACTGCCATTCTCCATTAGTAGCCACTTTAAGGCCCCATGGTGCCAACGGTGTGTGGTGATCTCTGGCAGAGTAGGGCTCGGGGAGCATAACCTCTTCTTGGGCCCAACTTGTCAGAGGATCTCTTACGAACAGAGCCCCTTCAGCCATTAGGCCCTGATCCCTCACTTTCTGAGGACTCGGAACTCTCATCAGATCAGGCACAGGGCAGACACCAGGCCAAGAATTTGTCTCCCCTCACACCTCTCTCTGGGAGTCTTTCCTCCTCTTTTGGCCCCCAAATAAAAAGCATCTCAAATTAACTCAGGTAAGACCAGGATGTCAGGTATCTGTAGCCTGGGGGTTCTGTTGACACTGACTCTTGGTTGGGGACCCACCTGGGACACCTTGCTTCATGATGACCTGCTAACAAATGCAAGCTCATACTGCTCACCACACAACAGGCCAATAAATCAAGAAATGAGTTGTTGGGACAAGGAATAGAGACTTTATTTGGAGAGCCAGCAGACCAAATAGATGATGGACTAGATTCTCAAAGAACCATCTTCCCCAAGTTAGAATTCAGGCTTCTTTCATACTAAAAGGGGGTAAAGTCCTGGTTCCAGCCAGACTCCAGAGGGGTGTGTTAATTTCTGCCTTCCTGCAGCCATTCACAGGTGGGCCTGGTCAGGATGTTTCCTATGAGCTAAACAAAGATATTTCAACTTAATGCTCAATATCTGGGAGGCAGAGTTCCCAGAGGTGGGCCATTATGTATAATTTAAGCTGATAGATGACATCCCTTTAGTGATTAACTTGTAATAGAATACAAAGATTCTTCCCTCTTTCAGATCCTTCCTGCCCACACTGTATCTCCTTAGTAAATCAAGTCTGCAGCAATGACGGGAGTTAGAAGCCTCAGCTCTGTTGTCATAAGGGCATTGAAAAAGCTTTGAAATTGGCAACTGTTCTCATCTCCAACCTGAGGGCACCAAACCACTGGACTGAGGTGGTGAGCAATGTCCCCAAGCGGTAGCTCAGAAGGGAGTGGAGGCCTTTTTACAATATTTGAATATCCAGACCCATCTACAGGGAAATCTTTGAAATTCTTCCTACCACAGAAGCCACGTTGGAATTCTCAGCTTCAGTCCCACTAAGCCCTTGTGGGAAAGAAAGACTTCAGGTGAGCAGTGGTGAGTCTAAATGGAGAGAGAGGGAGAGGAATGGGAGAGAGGGGAATAAATCTGATTCTGAAAATAGCTTGCAATTTAAAATGCAACTGGAAATCAGACCTGGAAACAAATTCACTAAACGATTGATGAGTGAATTCAGTAATTAAATCAACCTGGTTCTTTTTAATATGATTTTTCCTCTCAGAATAATCAGCAGAACTCTTAAGTATTTGCCCAAGTTATCTCATATTTAATTGTCCCTCATTGTGTGCCATGCACAGAGGAAGGGAAAGAAAACAGAGGTTTTGACTTCATCGCTTCTATTTATCTGGTAAGGTGGCCAGGTTCATGAGCTAGGACAAGGAGGGAAACCGTTGTCTTGCCTGATAACAGAAGTGAATTTTGTGGCTGTTTTGATTATAATTTTTGATGGAGATTCAAAAGTTGTTCCCTGTGGAACTTACCAGAAAGAACTTGGCTGAGGGCATCTGTAGTGATGAAAGTTTTTTATAGGCATGCTTCTTAAACAAACAGAAGTTAGTGCTTTCCCTGGCAAGGCATTGCCTTGTGACAGTTAATGAAGTCTTTCTCTCTCAAAGGCAAAGTGGGATGAATGGGGCGTTGTGGATTGGGCTGTACCTCTCAAATATGTAGGGGGTGGCTGGTTAGTTGATTCCACAGGTGAGCAGGAGTGGTGAGAATTCTTGGGGTGAGTTGTTCCCACCCGCTTCCGTTGAATCCTTCCTTAAGAGAATTGCCCCTCAGCAGAATGTCACATGGAGTCGCTTCTTACCCTCAACATCAATTTCCTCATTCTTGACAATTTCTACAGAAGATACCTATCTCCACACCCTTTTAAGTGGGTGCTCCAGGAGACACAAAGGGAGTAAGCCAGGGACCCTTTGTTCTGATGCCTCCTACCAACCATACCTTCATACAACTCTCATTAGTCATCCTGCCTTTGAACTCCTGTCTGGAGGCGAGCACACTGAACCCGTTCCATATACCTGACTGAGTTGATCATTTTCTCCTATTACTATTACCTCATCAGGTTGCCATCTGTGATATGTAGGAAAGCAGGGAAGAATTAGAGATATCAGAATCTTACTCTTTGATTTCCTGGAATGACTATTTTCCTGAAATATGCACTGTGTATTTGAAAATATTTAACAAAATCTTCTAACTCTAGGTAATATTTGATCACAGATAGTACCCTTTCAAACTTTTTATTGATATATAGTATATATAAACACAAGTGCATATAACCTAAGTTTACAGCTCACTGAACTTTCAAAACTTACACACGTGCTATGGCCAGTACCTGGATTAATAGAGAGGACTTTACCCACACCCCAGAAACCCCCTCCCCCAAATACTCATTCAAGATACAACTTTTCCCCCTAAGGGTAACCAGTAGCCTGACCCCTAATAGCAGAGATTCTTTTTGCCTGCTTTTGAACTTTATATAAAGAGAATCATACAGCATGTGCTCTTTTTTCCTAACTTCTTTCAGTCAACATTATGTTTGTGAGATCCATCCTTACTACTCTGTGTAGTTAGAGGTTGTTTATTCTCATTGCTGCATAGTGGCATAAACACAGCAGAATTTATTTATCCACTTTCCTTTTGATGGACATTTGAGTAGTTTCCAGTTCAGTGTTGTTACGGGTAGTGCTGTTATAAACATTTAAATTCATGTCTTTTCATCAACTTAAGTATGCACTGTTGTTGGGTATACACTCAGGAATTACTAGCTCATAGGGTAAGCATATGTTCAACTGTAGTAGATACTGCTAATTTGTTTGTAGTTGTATCAATTTGCACTTCCGCTAGCAGTGACAGGACTGTCATTTGTTCTACATCTGCTCCTAAAATGTCCTTACACCAGTCCCCTACCTACTGGATGATGCGGTATATTCTAGTGGCTAGGAATCCAGATCCTGGAACTAGACTTTCTAGGTTTAACTTTCAGCTTTATCATTTAATGAGTGTGTGAACTTGGGCACCTTACTTAACTTTTTCTGTGCCTCAGTTTTTTCATCTGTAAAATGGGGATAATAAATCATCTACTTCATAGAGTTAAGGATTGAATGAGTTAATGCACGTAGAACACTAATAGTGCCTGGCACATAGAAAATACTCCATAAATCTTAGGTACTATTTTCATTCAAATGCATTGAAATTCATTGCCACCAGTGCAGTAAGGGAGTTTTGTGTCTAACTGTAAAAGAAATAGAAAGTTTCCCACATAACCTGGGGAGGCAATCAGATAAGTGCCACAATAGGTCTCTGTATGCAGGAGCAAGTTAGCATACAACTATGCAAATCAAAGCTAAGCCTTGGAAATTTACGAATGCAAATTAAACCAGAATGTTAGTGCTCCGAAATAATCATAGGAGAGTATGAACCATGTATAGAAACAATACAAATGACAATCTTTGCTTTTATTTATTTATTTGCCTAGTGAAGCCACTGACAGTGCTCCTGTTAAGTGAGCAAGTAACAGTTTTAGTGAATTCCTTACAAACTCTGTAGACTTTTACAGTTTAGCCCTTGGCAAACACTCCTTTGGGAATTGACATAGATGTGGATTTCAGTAAATAAATATTCAGTAAACATTCAATGGAGGAAAGAAAAATGATAAAGAATGATGATACGAGAGTGACTGGGTAGGAAGTTCAAAGATATGCAAAACTGATGCTCACTCCAATCTCCTGGGAGCTTTTGATAGGACTGGTTTTTAATGTTAAATGTCAGCAAATACATTTTCTGTGTCCCATCTTTTAGTTTAGTGGATGCAACTCTGGCTAACTACTAGAATCACCTGGGAAACTTTAAAAAACACAGATGTGCAGCCTCCCACCCAGAAACACTAATAGTTTGTCACCAGGAGCCAGGTATTTCTTTTTCTTAAGCTCTCCAAGTGATTCAAATGTACAGCCAGAGTTGGAAAATATCATTCCTTCTGAGTGTTGATAGTTACAATACTGGTGGTGCCTTCTGAATGGTTGTCCCCTGCAGTGGGGTCACAGGGAGGATCCCGAGTAGTTTCTATGGAGTCTGTCTGCTTTGGTCAAGAAAAGTTCCAAACACTGGCTCAACTGGTTTTTATCTGGTACATTTTCTCTCATACCTATAACCTCAGAATATTCCAGTCTATTTTAAGCCTTCCTGTGGTTTCTAAGGCACAATACTTTCCAAACTGAAGACTTACCATTTCAAATCTCATGGGTTATGATTCAATCTAGAGCAGAATTAAACAGAACCACCTCAATTAGTAGTTGGACGTTTTCTTATGGATGAAAAAAGACACATGAAAGTGCACTGAACTATAAAGTACTTCATAAAAGAGTGAGATTGTTTTTTATGTTGTTGTTGCTATTACTTGTGGTGTAAACTGCATGAAGGTAGGAAAAAGCCATGGAATAATCACTGTTTGGACATGAGCACATATGAATTTGAATTTCTGGCTCAACCACCTGTTAGCTGTGGGTTCTTGCCTTCTCTGGGCAGATGTTTCATGACAGATGGAAGCATTAGTAGACCTCAGAAGGAAATTTTGTAGAATAAATGAGCTAATATAAATGGTGCTTGGCAAGGAGTGAGTCCTGAGTAAATGGCAGTTACTTTTTTTGTACTAGTCAGCTAATGCTTTGATGCTGGTGCATAACAATAGCCACTCCCTCTCTCTAATATTAGTGACTTACTAAAACATTATTTATTGTTCTCACTCATGTGTCCATGGGTCACTTATGGCAGCTCTGCTTAAGGCTGTGAATCAGATTGAGGCCTATTCCGTATGGGTCTCATTCTGGAATCAGCAGCTTCTTGCAGCATGTTCCTTTCTTGATAGATGACAGAAATACAAGAAGAGCCTGGCAGAAATTTGCAATGCCTTTTTTTTTTTTTTTTATTATTGTAGTATAGTCAGTTTACAATGTTGTGTCAATTTCTGGTGTACAATATAATGTTTCAGTCATACATATATATACATATATTCATTTTCATTATAGGTTACTACAAGATATTGAATATCATTCCCTATGCTATACAAAAGAAACTTGTTGTTTATCTATGCAATGTCTTTTAATATCTCAGCTCAGAACTCATTCATGATCACTTCTGCCCATTTTCCCTTGGCCAGAGCAAGTCATATGGCCAAGATCAAGGTCAATGGGACAAAGAAGCATAATCTACCTACTGAAGCTATGGCACAATAAAGGGGATAGAAGGAAGAATTGTGAACAAATAATACATTCTACCACACTTCTCTTCCCTCCTGCAGGAAGATTCTGAAACCTTTTCTTCCCGTAATCGCTGAACATAAAGATGCAAAAACGTGTGGAAACATCTGTTTCCCAGATTAAGAATGTCACCAGGATATTGAAAAAAAATCTCTCTCATTATCTCGCCTTTAATCCAATTAGCAAATACATGTCATTCTAAAAGATTCTGGTAACCATTGCTCAGAGAGGGAACGATCCAGAAGACAAATGCAAAAAAGGACATTTTCAGCACCATGAAATTTAAGGACTAACAGAACTACAGTAGGAAAGATAATGATAAAGTTCATGCATTTAAGGCTTTTATGTGCTTGGGCTTGGAGGTTTTTTCACTTTATTTTATGACAAGTAAAGAAATGTTTGAGTAACAAGGAAAAAATTATGTTACCTCCAAAGTGATTTCAAGGGGAAAAAGATGCCCCTGCGAAAATAGCAAGATCTTCCCTGACCAACAGGGCTGAAATGTCGAGGGTTCAAATAGGTTCATCAAGCATTTGTTTCTGTTTTGAACTTTCTTAAACTATTTGCCTCAATATATCCTCCAGCATTTTTCAGGGAGGTCAAGGGTTTAAGAGGCCCTGGGGTTTAAGCTAACATTTCTTGGTTCACAAACAGATCTCATGTCAAAGGTTGAATGTGCTATAGCTGAACATAAAATGGTCCTATCTGTTCAGCTGCCTGGTGATTTTACCCACAGTATCCAGCAACTTGTGTTATTATTATAGTGCTCCTGCAGTAAGGGTCTCATTGTAACCTGATTCTATTTTCCTTTAGTGGCTATTAATGCTCTAAAAATAAAATAGATATCAATGGAACAACATTGGAACATTCAGACAGGCAAAAAACTGCTTTTACTGTAAAAGATAGAATCATTTCTGTTTTTGGTTCACATCTATCTGTTCATAACTAAACTTTGGATTTTTCCACCAGAGTCTTGATGCCTGTTTCTAAAACTAATTATCTACCTTAAAATTGGGTTACATGAATATTTTGCATAATTGAAGAGTGAAAGATTTTTACCCCAACTTATTCAATTTGTAAAGGTTACTGCCTGAAGGACTCTGGGCTTGTGTGTGTAATTGTGACTACAATAAATAGGGCACAATTCCTAGTGCACATAATATGCTCTCAATCAATATTTGTTGAATGAATAAAAAAAAAAAGAAAAAATAGTGGCTTTAACCTGGACTAGAGCAGCAAATTTGCTTGCACGCACACACACACACACATACTTTTTTGGCCATTGTGGGAATGAACCAGAATACTTTAAGAAGTAAAGCTGAGTTCTAAACAGGGATGCCTCAGTCAATATTTGATTGTTATGATAGCATTTTGGAACCCTCCCTGACTCTCTGAATCGTATTGGAGCACCTGTCTCTGTCCTTGCAGTGAATTGCAGACACTTGATCTGTCCAGTGTAGACTGCCAAATCTTTGAGGGCAGAAACCTTGCCTTACATCATGTTTGAAGTTCTTACAACACCTAATTCAGGGCAGTGGACCTGATACACACTTGCATATTAGAAAACCAGAAACCAAAAATAAAATCCAGGGTTGTAGTATACTAGCGTAGTTTATAGCAGTTATTACTGCATCTGTGTTTTTTCAGTGTGGGGAATTAAACTTTTCAAAGCACTTTCATCACCATATGTTCTCAGAGCTCAAGCCCTCATCGAGGGGTGGTGGGGGTAGAGATCACTCCATCTGCTATCACCTGATGTTATGGGCACACGTGACTGCCCTGTCATACCACCAAAGCACTGGATTGACTTAATGCAGATGACTGACCAGTTGTTTTTAGAATTACCTGGACAGAACCTGGTAGTAAGTTGTGTTTCAATGATCCATGTTGGACATTTTGCAGTTAATTGTGTTGAATGGGATTAAAATAATAGGTAACTTTTATTGAGCATTTTTATCGCACCAGGTAGTATTCCTTCGAACCGCCTATAGAGAAGGTACTTTCATTATCCACATTTTTCAGAAGAGGAAACTGAGGTTAAGCGACTTCAACATCTAAAGTTACAGTCAGATAGTTAGTGATGAAGCAGTGCTGGGGTTTAATCCCTGGCAGTGTGGTTCCTGAGGCTCCTCTATCTAGGGTACAGTAGCAGAAAGGTAGCTACTACCTTTTTTTTCCTCCAAAAAAGTAAGGGAAATGGTCAACCATGAAATTACAACTCATGAAAAATAGAGTAATAAAAAAAAAAAACCTAAATGTTTTAGACCTGCCGAGTCATTGGAGTAACTTAGATAGAAATTATGAAATTGCATTATTTCTGTCTTGGGTATTTGCTCAACAAGATCCTGGCAAATAAATCCAATTCAAGAGACAGATTCAGGGGGAATCATTTGCTTTTCCCTCTCTGCTGACACTACATTCTTCAAGTGACAAAGAAGAGCTAAAAGGGAACATATTCTGTGAAATTAAATAATATATATCAAACAGAGTGTGGCCAGTCCTCTGAAACTGCCTGAAACTCTCCAGTGAGAAGCAAAGGGAATTTTTGCTAACCTGCTGGTCCTCTGACAGCTGATGCCCCCTCCCCCGTCTCTCTTACTCTCTTAGCCGCTTTGCTTCTTGAAACTAGATGGAGCATCCTTAAAGAAACAGGGGTCCTCTGTCTCTCTATTTTAAATTATTAGTAGTTTGGGAAGCTTTCTGGAGTCTGTAGGACATGGGCCAATTATGGGCAAGAGACACAGACAGATGGGGGTGGAGGATGGGGTGCGGGGGGAGAGAGGGAGAGAGAGGTGAAATGACCTTGAAAGTCCTTGAAAATATACTGGCTTTAGAAAGGCTTTTAAAAGCCAATCACTAACTCAATATGATTAATTACCTTAAAGTAGCTTGTAGAGTGTTTCCTGAGCAGAATTGGAGGTCACTTCAAACAAGTAAATAAACCACAGCTAATGTGCTTACGTTTTAAAGAGAAAAGGCAATTGCTAAAAATGTCCATCCAGTTTCCATTACTTACTACAATGTTTATCGATCTAAAGTGGCTCAAACAGTATTTTCTTTGTTCAAACCTATTTAGCTGGAGGGAAATTCAACAGTTCGCCTTGCGACAGAGGTGGGGGGGGATTCTTCAGGTGAGAAGCTGTTGTTTCTCAATCCTACGGCAGCTCACCTAAGAGGAATAACTGGGTTTCTATTAAAACAAAGCAATTTTTACCTCAAATCACTATTGGTTTAGCTCTTGGCCCTTGAGACTGAAAATAGGTCTGGAATTAGCAATATCAGCATAATATGAACAAACATCAGAAATGTAGACTCTCCGGCCCCACCCCAGTCCTAACTGAATCAGAATCTGCTTTTTAACAAGATGTTTTGTGATTCATATGCACCTTAATGTTTGAGAAGTACTAGTCTAGCCCAACAGGAATTGTTATTTAAACATTTGATAGAAAAGAGAGCTGGTTAAGAAAAGGAAAAAATGCTACCTGATAAAAGCACCTTTCTCCAAAGATATATTGGTTTTGATAAACTTGCTCCTATCCACCAATCTAGCCTTGAAGTAAAAACTTAATAGGCCCTATGGCCACATGGCCCAACATATAAGTACAAAAGCCGAATCTAAATTTGTTAAGTGATATCCAAAATGCTAACTAGGGGCAGACTTCAAAGGATAAATCTTAATCTAATTATTACACAGAAGTGCTTTAAAAGCACTTTTTGTGGCTAAGGTTACCAGCCGCACAGAACTGGCCAATGTGGTACAAAACTCTAAGGACTAAGATGCATTTGGTCTTAGAGGTATAGAGTTTAGGGAAACTCGGCTAGAGCAAACACTGAGTTTCTGCTGGCTTAGACGAAGATACCATCTCGGGAGACTGATGTGAAACATCTGGGCCAGGTCTGGCAGCCACCATGCAAAACTGTTTTCAGGGAAAGTCTGTGTGAAAACGTTCACACCCACAGCATAATCAGGAAAATTTCTTTTCAGTCGTCTTTGTTGTTTGATACCAAGCAGACCAATTTCATTTCCCTATTGGGATAGTTTTATTCAAATGATCTGTAAGGGAAAAATTGTTTTTTCCACTTTGCCATGTTTATTCCCCATGAACATTTAACTGCTTGTTCTGAAGCTTTATCTGGAAGTGGCACAAAGAACCTCTTCCCACAGAATGAAGTTGTACAGGGACTGTCCGAGGCAGCAGAAATAGTGGGCTACAAATAGACAAGAGACCATATCTCTAACCCATCAAGTGGCCATAGACGCTCGCCGGCTAGAAAATATTCAAAGGAGACCACGTTTGCCTCTGTCTAACTCAGCCAAAATCTCTGTTCAGCAAACTCACTAACAAACAAAAAGCATTTAGCTTTTCTTACTTTAATTTTTTTCATGAGAAAGTGTGTGTGTTTTTAGAACCAAGAAAAAAATTGGGGGTGGGTGGGGCATAGTTCAGTGGTAGAGCCCATGCTTAGCAGGAACAAGATCCTGGGTTCAATCCCCAGTACTTCCGTTAAAAAAGAGAGAGAGACAGAGACAGAGAGAACCCAGTAAAATAAAACTGAATACCTTAAAAAAATTTTTTTTTTCCTTCCCTGAAGCAAATCCATGTTTTGTTCTTTGGCAAACACTGATTGCTTTCACTCAAAAATTCCTGATCATAGTGATACTTTGCTTGTGCTTGCTTCGGCAGCAAATATACTATAGTGATCCTTGGCTTGTTTTTACAGGTCATCTTAGAACAAGGGTTTAAATAAAATGGACTATTGAGTCAATAGTTCTTTTTTCTGCTCAAACTGGTATCTAGTTTTGCTGAGTTGGTGAAGATAGTCTTGAAAAATACAAGCCTAACTTTCATCCCAGTCAAGGAACAATCTTGTGCTTCAAAGACACAAACAAAAAAACTGCCTCAAAGCAATTCATCTGAACCTACCTGGAATCTTTGCAGTGCAAAGGTAGTTGTTATCACTGTCCATTTACCTGCTGCAGTGCCCTTTGCATTTGAAGAGCAGAGAGGCGATAGTGTTACCATGTTTGCAAAACTATGAGAGAAGGGTTGATAAATAATTTATAACCACTTTCACAGCAAAGAGCACATTTGTCTAAGCATTTGGAGGCTGCTATTTGCACAGCCAGTTAACAATTCACAAGGTGTGGTGGGTAGCCTCCAGGATGGTACCCAGTGGTCCCTTGATGTTGTGTGATCCTTTTCCCTGGAGTGGTGGCTGGACTTAGTAGTGACTTGCTTCTAATGAATAGAATAAGGAACAAGCGATGGTGACTTGAGACTTGGTCATAAGAGGCAGTGTGGCCTTTCTCTCCCTCTTACATCATCATCATCATCTGCTCTAGGGCAGGCCCACTGCCGTGTGTGAGCAGCCCTATGAAGAGGCCAACATGACAAGGAACCAAAGCCTCTGGCCAACAAACTCGTGAGTGTTCTTGGAAGGGGATCCTCTCACCTCATCAAGTTTTAAATGGCTGTAGTCCTGGCTGACACCTTGATTGCAACCTTGGGAGAGACCTTGAGCCAGAACCACTCAGCCAATCTGTGTCCTGATTCTTCACTCACAGAAACTGTGAAATAAGAAATGTTCATTGTCTAAGATGCTAACGTTTGGGGTAATTCGCAACACAGCAATGGCTAACTAAAACGCAGCAGTATTAAGCTTCTAGATTTATCCCCTCATTTATTCAGCAGGTATTTATTGAGAAATTACCGCATGCCAGGCACTGCCTAAAAAGAGGTTAATCATCTACCGGACAAAAGAAACATATATGAAGGCACCCCTGATTTCTAGGCACTATGTACATAGCATACAGAGGATTTTACCCTCAGAAATTTGTATTTGTGGTAGTTGTCTTTGGAAATACAATCTACCACCTAGAGTTACTACTATTTGCTATTTATACAGTAATGGCTCAATAAATATTTATAGATTGAATACTTCTCTATGAATTATGTCTACCTGTGTACTTTGAAAATGGAGATGACACTACAAAACTCTGTCCCTTCTATGGACTGAATGTTTGTGTCCCCTCAAAATTTGTATATTGAAACCTAACTCCCAAGGTGATGGTATTAGGAGGTGGAGCCTTTGGGAGGTGATTAGGTCATGAGGCTGGAAACCTCATAAATTGGATTAGTGCCCTCATAAGAGAGATCCCAGAGAGCTTCCTCACTTCTTCTGCCATGTGGGGACAGCTGGGCCAGTCTTTCTAGCCTGCCATGTATATATCCAACACCAGTCACTTCACCAATGAAAAATTATTTCTAACATATTTATTAACAAATCCTCTGAGTATAGATTTAGATAATGACATTTGTCATGCTTAAACCTCTCTGGAATGTGGATTCCTGATTAGGTGCTTCAAATGCTAACTAACCACATTTAAGGATTAGATTAAAGTTCATTTACACACACTTGCACATTTACATCATACTGTTTATACCATACAGACAATATGTGGGCACACATGGTCTAATCTCATCTTTCTGGGTACAAGCTGCCCCAGGGAGCCACCATTCTCTTCCAGTGCTTGAGAGGCAGCCTCGGTCCCTGCAGGGGGTAAGGTCTGCCCTGGTGTAGGGAGGCTGGGTTGGTGGGGGTCAATCTCATGCTGAGGTTCAGCCTTGGGAAGCTCACTTGGTGCCAGGTACAAGCTACACTCCAATATCAGCTGTATCAGGGATAAAGTTAATATTTTGGTATCTACCTGACAATTTCTTTGTCTTATTTTATAAAATCTGTCTAAATTTTATAAGATTTATATCTTAAGTATTTCAGAGCTCAGCAAGGAGAGAGTTACCTATTGTGCCCTTTCAAACACCCCCAACTCCAAACTGGCATGCTCCTGGCCTCTCTGAGAAGCCTTCCAAGAACACTCTTGCTAGACCTCTGAACTCTTCCCTGTTGAGCTTACGCTTACACTTGAAAGCAGGCCCTGACTCCACGTCTCTGTATCCCCAGCATCTAACACACAACCTGGTACATGGTAGGTGCTCAGTGGATGTTTGTTTGATGAATGAGTCATTGTTAGCAGGACATGCTCTTTGAGGGGCTCTTTAGGAGTGTTGGTCAATGGCTGTGACCTCATTAACAACCTGCTTGAAATAACTGAGATAACCAACCTCAGATGACTCAGGCAAACACAAAGAATTTCCTAGAAACAACGTCTCTTACAACTTGAAGCTTTATTAATTTAACATATGTTGCTGTATTTGTCTTTTCCATTATTCATTGAAGGTAGCAACTATATATATATATATATATATATATATATACACACACACATACTTATATATATTTATATATATATAAACGCATGGTCTTTCATTTAATGCTGGTTTATCCAGAGGCTAATCTAACAAATGAGTTGATTTCCTGTGTTTGGGGGTCATCTTATGGCCCAGTAGAAGTTCTTTTAAAAAATTAAAAAGAAGAAAACTCCATGATAGGTACTGAATAAATGTTTGTTGAATAAATTAATGATTGTAAACGCTTTTAAAAATGACTCACTGTTGGGACATAGCAGCCTTTGCTTTCAAGGAGCTCACAGCTTCATTTGGAAAAACAGGAGAGTAAGCAGAGATTAATTAGGACAATGTGAGAAGCATTGGGACAGAGCTAAGCAATGAAAGCAATGATATCAGATGAGACCATGTGTACAAAAAACACAGCATTTCATCCCAAGGTGGTATATAAGACACAGTGGTTATGAATGCAGGCCGGAGCTAAGTGTCTTAGGTTCAAGCCCCATCTCTTCCTATTATAACTGGCGGTGTGATCTTGAGCAAGTTATCCTTTAACTTCTCTGCACTTCTGTTTCCTCATTTGTAAAAGTGAAAATAATAATTATATCTACTTCATAGAATTGTGAGGATGAAATGAGCTAAGATATACTGAGTCCTGAGAATAGAGCCTGGGACTTGATGAAAACTCAAAAATGTTGGCTATAACTAGAAAACACTCATTTCAAGCAAGGAGAAGCTCTATCAGATAAAATTAAAGCAAACTCTTTTCTAGGCAAGCTGGTAGGAGTTGTGGTGATTTTTATCTTTCCCTTACTTGTCACTCTCTGTCCCAAACCACTTTTCCTTAGTTCCAGTTGAGCAGGAAAAGCTGTTTCATCTTTGGCAGTTCTTCCAAATTCAGTAGACTGTGACTGGATTATTTAGAGAGTTAATGGACAGTTCCTGGCTCATGTACAAATGTACAAATCCTCATCATTTTTGCCCTGAACCTTTGATATAAAGAACGACAAGTGGACACTGTAATGTCCCCCTGAGAATGTACAAGGAGTCGTTTATTCACATTGTTTCAGAGGGAGACTGATATGAGCCCTTGGAGGTGGGTAGAAGTAACCTTCTAGTACCTTGCAAAATCCAGTGAATAGAAGGACAGGGCGAAACTGGAAAGGGAACTTTTACTTTTCATTGGACTGAAGAAGTATAAGGAGATAATTTGCTTTTTCAGCTTACCAGGATTCCACCATCTTCATTTGGGTCGATTGAATGTTTGAAGATGGTCTAAGAGGCTACAATCTCTGCTCCCCTAATTTAAACCTACAAACCTGTCTGCTCTAATGTTGTCGAAAAGTCTCATCATTTAAAAAGTACTCTTCTGTTTTCCCAATTGTTTCAAAATTTAAATATGGACTGAGCAATAGATGATATTTATGCATTGTTAATAATTTGGTTAACTGTGATAATAGCACTGTGGTCATATAAGAAAAACATTTTCCATCCTTCCTTCCTTCTGTCCTTCCTTCCTTCCTTTCTTTTGAGAAACATTTCAAAGTAAAAAGGACATGACGACTGACATTTGCTTTAGAGAAATCTTAGGGGAAAAAAAGTTTATGGGGTACTTAATAAAATAAGATTGGCAAAGTATTTTGCTTGTTGGATCTGGATGACAAGTCCTAAGTGGTTACTTGTAGTCTCTTTTAGGTAGTTTTGGAAATTTTCCCAACAAAAACTACATTTTTCTGTTTTCAGGCACCGTTCTCAATCTTGCTTTGACACCCCCTGGGCAACAGGCTGGCACCATCCCTTCCTCAACTGCGTGAGGTGGTTTCCTTAGCAGTTTGCTGGTATAGATTACAGATGTGACTGAGAGCAGCCAGCGGGGCCTACGGCAAGGGGTAGGACTCTTCGAGTAGCCAGGATCCCTGCACTGGTAGCCTAGGGCCATAAGTAGCCTCATCCAGCTACCCTAGGGTGCTGCTCAGATAATCACTACTGTCTTTGAGACAAGTGATGAAAAAAACACTGGTCCAAAGTACTTCCCATTAAGAAGTAAGTATTCCTTGGGAGGGGTTAACTCAGCAAGCTCAGGTTCTGCTCTTAGGGGAACCCAAACTAGATGGATATCTAGATAGATAAGGCCTGAGAAACAGCCACTGGATCTGAAAGTCAGTTAGATTGGTGACTTGAGTGAAGAATTTGGAAATGAGGGAAGAGAGGCCACATTTCAGTGAGATACGAAATGAATAGGAAAGGAATGATGGAGAAGATACTTCAGAAGCAAAGTCACCGACATAAGAGACACAGCAGTGACATCACATTTCAGTTCAGTAGGATTTAATCCTCCTTCCTAATAGCACCCTACATAGTTTTGGGTGCTCACCTTTCTCCCACTCTGTCTTGTCTTGGGGAGAGGTGGTATCTGCCTCCTGGTGGAAGGTAACGGGCCAGCTAGGCCAGACTACCGGACACCCTCTCCCAAGTCTTTGAACCCCGAGTGATATAAGAATATGAAGACCAGTTAAGGGTTATTTATCCCAGCACTCCAGTGCTAAACAGGCTTTTCCAAGCCTTTTGTTTCCCAAATCCTTGCAACAAATTAACTTGCTCGAGATTGCCAGAGGCAGTTTCTGTGCGTAGAATCCTAATTAATAAAAGAGGGCTATAACTAAAGATTTCAGAATGAGAGTGTGAAGGAAAAGCTGGGCTGGTCTAACAAGATAACTCACAAGTCTAGGAATGTGAAGGAGAAGCTGGGCTGGGCTAACAAGATAACACACAAATCTAAGTATTGGAATACTGATCTGAGTTCTGCTAGACTAACTTGTAAATCTAGGTTAATTAGTGTTGGTTTGCTGTTCATGTTTTCTGCTAGCCAGCTGGGTTTTCAAAGATACATATCTGGCTTTGGAATGTTGGTTTGCTGCCTCCCCGCCTCCACTTTTGTGATGACAATGCTGCTAAAGCTGTTCCATGCCTATTGGCCTAATACCCCAAGCTTGTACTTTACCCTATAAAACCTCATGTGCACATCTTGAAGGTGCTCAGAGCTTCGGAGTAGAAGCCCCTCTGAGCCTGCTGGCGTAATACATCTGAGTATTCCAACCCCCCAAGTGCTGCTTGTTTCTTGACTGGCCTGTCGTTTCCGTAACAAGAGTGCTTGGTTTCTACTCAGAATTTTTCTTCTTTAAAAAAAAAATTACTTTATAATCCAAAGCTAGTTTTATTAGACTTTTTGTGTTCCCCCTCCCAGCTTTATTCAGCTATAATTAATAAATAGCATTGTACACATTTAAGGTGTACAAGATGATGATTTGATACATGCATATATTGTAAAATGACTACCACAATAAGGTTAATTAACACATCTATTACCTGACATAGTTACCTTTTGTGTGTGTGTGTCTCTGTGTGTGGGGTGAAAAATTTAAGATTTACTCTCTTAGCAACTTTCAAGTATATAATATAGTATTGTTAACTACAGTCATCATGATGTACATTAGATCCCCAGAACTTATGCATCTCATAACTGGAAGTTTGTACCTTTGCCCAACATTCCTCCATTTATTCCCTCTGTCATGCCCCCTAAACCCCTTGCAACCACCATTCTACTCTCTGCTTCTATGAGTTCAGCTTTTTTAAGATTCTACATGTAAGATCATACAATCTTTGTCTTTATCTGACTTATTTCACTTAGCTTAATGCCCTCAAGGTTGTCACAAATGGCAGGATTTCCTTGTTTTATGACTGAGTAGTATTCCATTTTGTACACCTACCACATCTTTCTCCAGTCATCCATTGATGGACACTTAGGTTGTTTCCATGTCTTATTTATTGTGAACATTGCTGCCGTGAACATGGGGGTGCATGTATCTCTTGGAAATAGTGATTTAATTTTCTTTGGCTATAAACCCAGAAGTGAGATTGCTGCATTATAGGGTAGTTCTATTTTTAATTTTTTGAGGAATCTTCATATTGTTTTCCATAGTGGCTCTACCAATTTACATCTCTACCAGCAGTGCTCAAAGGCTCCCTTTCTCCACATCTTTCCCAAGACTGCTGTCTCTTGGGTTTTTTTTTTTTTTTTCCATAATAGCCATCCTAAAAGGGGTGTGAGGGGGTATCTCACTGTGGTTTTAATTTGCATTTCCATGATGATTAGTGATGTTGAGCTCTTTTCATGTACCTGTTGGCCATTTGTTTGTCTTGGGAAAAACGTCTATTCAGGAACTTTGCCCGCTTTTAAATTGTATTATTTGGTTTTTATGCTATTGAGTTATATGAGTTCCTCATACATTTTTGAATATTAACCCCTTAACAGCTATATGGTTTGCAAATATTTTCTCCCATTCCAATGGTTGCCTTTTCTTTTCTCGTTTTTTTATTGTTTCCTTTGCTGTAGAGAAACTTTGTAGTTTGATGTATTCCCACTTGTTTATTTTTGCTTTTCTTGCTTATGCTTTTGGTGTCATATCCAAAAAGTCATTGCCAAGATCCATGTCAAGAAGCTTTTTCCCTGTGTTTTCTTCTAGGGGTTTTGTGGTTTGGGGTCTTACATTTAAGCCTTTAATCCATTTCAAGTTAATTTTTGTGAGTGGTGTTAAGATGTGGGTACAATTTCATTCTTTTGCATGTGGATGCGCAGTTTTCCCAGCACCATTTATTGAAGAGACTATTCAGATTTTTTCCTGATTATAAAGTAATCTGTATTCAATGTAGAAGGTTGAGAAGGTGCAGAAAAGTATTCTAAAATAGAAAAAAGAAAACCTTATAATCCCATTGCTCAAAGGCAAACACTATTAATTTAGCTGAGCCAATACCATGTGTGCAATTTATTATCCAGTTTATAGAATATAGCATACTTCTTTTAAAAAAAATTAACATTATAACAATACATCATTTCTTTATATCAGTAACAACTTCTCAAGTACAATTTTGATGATTCAGAATATTTAGTCTTATGGATATACCATATTTTTCTAAAATTTTCCACCATCATTTAATATTCTGGCTCTCTCAAAATTCTATCATAAAAAATAATTTCCTGAACATCTTCTGTCATAAATCTTGGTCTGGCAGTTCTGATTCTGTCCGTAGGCTTGATTCCCAGAAGTGGAGTTATTGTTTCAAAAGGAATGAACATTTTAAAAGCTCTGGAGAGCTCGTGCCAGAATCATGTCCAGATAATGAGATATCAGTTTATATTTCCACCAGTGCTCTTGATGGGGGTTTTTTAAATGGTTACTGTGAGACAGGCAAGTTATTTCATTTCTAATTTCTCTGATTTAGATTGATTCAGTTTCCTTCTTTTCCAGTTGTCTATCTTTGCATTAATATTTTCCTCAGGGATTTACATGAACTCTGTATATTAAAGCGATTAACATTGTGTTACATGTTTGAAAATATTTTCCTGTTTGTTGTTTATCTTTTTAATTGATTATGTTGCTTTTAGCTATTCAATCATTTATATTTTTTATACAATTAAGTCCAGTAAAATTTTTCCTTATGTTTTCATCTTTGAGAAACTTTGCATTGTTTTAAGCTTGTAAAGTCCCTCATCAGGTTCGATAAACATTCATTCTGAGTAGTGTTTTTGTCTTGAATCCTTTGTGTAGTAATATTTTCCACTGATGCTTTCTTTTGCCCACCTTTGATTGATGTCTTTATTCATTCTTTTAATTTTAATCTTTCTGTGTAATTATGTTTTAGATTGTCTTTTATAAGGAGCACACAATCGTATTTCGTTTGTTTTTAGCCCAGCGTGAGCATCTTTTTATTACAGAGTGTAAAGCATTTGCAATTAGCATGAAAACTGATGCACTTGCTCCTATTTCTGGAATCTTTTTCATAATCTCTTTTAAACGTATTTGCTGTTTTCTACATTTTCTTTTCATTTGCATTGTTTTTTGTTTTCTTTTCTTCAGTAGTAATTGGGAAGGTGATTCTTAATTCTAGTGGTGATTACTTTTAAGTTTATTAGCTGTAGCCCTGAACTCATGCTTCTTTGATTGTCAGAATGAAGAGCAAAAGAGTAATTTTTATGTCATCCATTTAATAATTAGTGGGGTTTGTTTTTATTTTTGTTTTGTTTTACTTTTATATCCCACAAATTCCTGTCTTTATTAATATAATCTTGGGTCATAAAACTCAATTATTATGCTATATGTATTATATACATGTTCTTTTTCAAGATTGGCTTTGGATTTTGCATTCAATTTTCATACCCATATTTATGACAATAATTTTCACTTAACTAAATATTTAACTGACTTTCAAGTTTGCTGCCAATCTTTTTATGGTGTGGTACAATTTTCTCCACGAGAGCATGCAAATGAGAATCACCTGAAGAGTTTTTTGGTAAATTCACATTTCCTGGCTCTACATCCACATAGAGATTCTAATTCTGTGTGTCTAGGACAGCCTTTGCATGACCTCTGTGAATGAAAAATATTGCCAGCCATATCAGTAAACAAAGGATGCTGTGGCCATCAAGACATCAAGCCACTACCGCCACACCCCGCCCCCCGAGAGTGAGTGGAGGGAACTCAGGGTGCAAACAAGCAGGCAGCCCAGCCTCTGCAGACACTCCCAACAGTGCACCCTAGGGGAACACAGGATGGGAAAAGAACAGGATACTGGCCCTAGACAGCTAGGTGCATATCAAAGGAATGATTTCAATGAGCCCAGAACTTTGCACCTTCCCATACATAGAAACGCACTAAATTCCTTGAGGTATCTGGTTTTCTTTAATTAACAGTAATCTTTTGATATTCTAACTACCTGGTCTTTGTGGCAAAACTCGTATGTATCCTGGCTCCTCTCCTGCCATTTTGGAGCAGTCTCTGAGCGATCTGAGAGGCTGCCTCCTGGGTTCGAGTCCTCAGAAAATCTGCTGAATAAAACATAACTCAACTTTTAGGTTGTGCATTTCAGTAGACACACCCCTTTGGCTTCAGCCTTATAGTACTCTGAGAGTTGTAGACTGAATGGCTACAGAGGGAAATTATGGGAGAAAGGGTGGGGGAGGAGGGGAAGGGAGTGCTTTAGGAAAGGGTTTCCTGGGAGTAGGAAGAGTTCCTGGTTTTCCAATGGGTCCACGTGATGTCGAAAGCTCCTCCTGATTGCTGCCCTCGCCACTCCCGTCTCTAATCTCCAATTGAGAATGGCTGGTGTAACGGAGGACCGAAAGGTTTGGAAACTGGTTTCAAATCCTTGCCCTGTCACTTTCTTGGTCTTCTGTTGAACAAGTCACTTAACCCTTGACCCTTAATTTTCTCATCTGTAGAAATGGCTAAATTTTACTTTCTAGGATTGTAATCACAGATAATCTAGAAAGCATTTAGCATGGTGCTTGACAGCAGCAAGTTCTCAGAAATTGTTATAATTGCTGTTTTATATTGATATGTCTATTGTTGTAGGGCTACATTTTAATGCAATTCCAATTTTTACTTCCTTCTCTCTGTTTATTTTTCTTCCTTCTCTTGAAGTAAGTAAAGATACAACCATAATCCCTGTTACTGAAAGCAAGTTCATGTGCTGGAGGCACAGTGAGGCCAAACAAACTGAAGCAACGGAATTTGGAACAGAGAAAGTGCAAGCAAGGAGAATGGGTGGCTCATGCTATTAAAAAAAAAAAAAACTCCCCAGTGGTTTTTGGGGAAAGCTTTTATAGGCAAAATGCGGGATGAGGGCTGCAGGGGATGTGAATTTCTTCTGATTGTTCGGTGGTGAAGTAACAAGGCAGTGTTCCAGGAATCTTGTGTGCAGCCTGAAGTTATCATCCTCACCTGAGTGGGGGCCTTGGTTCCTTCAGAAGAACTTGGAGATATTGTTATGTATATCCCTTGAGGGGGAACCAGGATTATGCTTTATCCATGTGCTGTTGTTTCTTGACTGCACTTTCTCTGTTTCTGCATTCCCTCCCTTCCCTGATTAGCAACTCTTTGAATCTGCCCTTTGGTACTCAGGGAAGGTTTAGGAGGCTGAAGCTTTTTCCTGCAAATAATAAATGGGAACACAGAAAGGCTTTTGTACCCTGGAGGGCCCTACCGGGTCCTACTTGGTTTCACCACGCACATCACTCGTTAAAATCCATTTCCTCCAAAGCAACTTGCTCTCCGGTGCTTTCACAAGCCACAGCTGCCCTCAAACCTTCCTTCTCACCTCTCATTCATCAAAATTATAGCAGTGCTGTCCGGTAGAACTTTGTGTGATGATGGAAACGTTCTACAATATAGAACATGTAGCTGCCAAGCACTTGACATGTAGCTGGTGAGACTAAGGAACTGGATTTTTAATTTTAATTAATTTAAATTTAAGTAGCCACATGTGTTTAGTGGCTACCGTATTGGACATTGCAACTCTACAGATTTTCTTCTTGCTTGAAAAGCCATTATTCAATTAATGGTCCATCTTACAATTAATGACATCTTAGAAAAGACAACATTCAGTGAAAAATTATGATTATGAAAATTGTACTGTAATTTTAGACATAACTTTCTATATTTCTAGCCTTTCATAGATAGTTTTTAATTTTATTCTTCTCTTCAAAAGTGAATACACAGTTATTCTATATAAATTCACTGTGTCAAGAGTTAAGATGAAGTAAGTTTCCTGCTCGAAGCACACCTAATAATATCTATCCTTGCCACGGTTATATTATGTTTATGAGACTTGTGTTTTTTACTTTTGGTTTGAGCAAGATGAACAAAACATTTGGAGGAGGATAAGTGCATGGGGGAATTTGCTGATGATGGACCAGAATGAAAGTGCATTGGGAGTTGGAGAAAGAGAATATGGGGTGAATGAAAAAGAATCTGAAAAGGAATATATGTATGTGTATGTGTGACTGACATTATGCTGTACACCAGAAATTGACACAACATTATATACTGACTATACTTCAATTAAAAAAAAAAAAAGAATATGGGGTAATATTAGGTCAGTTGCTCTGGCATTTATTTTTACCACAACCCAGTAATTACATATATACATATATTATGGAGATAAAAATTTCCTGCCATCAATACTTAACTTCACTACATGGAGTGCATTCTGATATTTCCTATTTTATTTTATCCTCTTTGATGTCCTGTTGTATTTTATTTTCCTCTCTTTTATTCTATTTACCTTTCAATATGCTGGTCAAGAGTCACTAAACTGACTTCACAACCCACTACAGGGTTGCAATATGTGGTTTGAAAACACTGGCTTAGGAGATGTATGGAGCCATCTGGGTTTGAGAATTGGAGTAAAGAGGGGTGACTTGAGATTTCTGGGCTTCTGACACAACAGAGGTGGAGGCTGTGTTGGTTTGCTGGGACTGCCATAGCAAGGCACCGCAAAAGAGTGGGTGGCTCAAGCCGCAGAAATTAATTTTCTTACAGTTCTGGAGTCTGGAAGTCCAACATCAAGGTGACAGCAGAGTTGGTTCCTCCGGATGGCCACTCTTGTGCTGCCTCTTCACATGGTCGCTCCTCTGGTGTCTCTTCCTCTCCTTATTTGGACACCTGTCATATTGGAGTTCGACCCCCACCCTAAGGGCGTTACTTTAACTTAATCACTTCTTTAAAGACTTTGTCTCCAAATATGGTCACATTCTGAGATATCAAGGGTTGAGACTTAAAACATGTGAATTTCAGGGGGACACAATTCAACCTGAAATAGGGAGAAGGCATGAGGGAATAAGCCCCCATGGTCTTTAAGGCAAAGGGTGATGATGAGACTGTGTGTGTTGGAGGGGGTGTTGCCAAAAAACTGACCTCTGTACCCCGATAGCTGAGTTGAGAGGTGGAGGCAGAGCTTTGGGAGGATGGAAAAGAACAGCTTTATCGCTTTGCCCGGCAAAGGGAATCACAGCAGGCTTGTGCCTTAAAGCCTGTGAGCCCCTCTTGGGGTTGGGGTCTTGCGGTTTTATAGAAAAACTGGATGGAACAGAAAAGGTGATAACACAGGGCGTTTCACAGGGGGTTGCATTCTCTTCGTCTTGATAAGAACTTGCTGTTGTTAGGGAGGAACTGAGGAGGGTCTACCCATTTTCCTAAGGTTCAGTCCATGACCTTCCTTCAAGACCTCTAGGGTAAAAGGAGAAGTTATTCTAAGAAAAGAGTGCACAGGGAGGGGACCCTGTTAGTCATACGATCAGTTTAGCCAGAAGTACAGGCCTGAACAACTCAAGAGCCATCTTGTTAGTTTTCTACTCTTTAAGGGGAAGGTGGTTCTTGCTAGGGGTACTCAGAGCTTTGGGGCCTCTCTTCCCTCCCGCCCTTGGAGGTTTGGAGGCCCAGAGAGCAATGTGCTTACCCTTAGTTTATCAATATCTGGTCTCCATTTAAACCTGCAAATGTTTTTTGTTGTAGCATCATATTAAGATGGTGGAGACATAATCTGTTTATATGCTAGAGTAAGGACCCTGTAAGAGTTTTTAAAAATTCCTTTTCTTAATCAGCTAATTCAACTATAACAAATGAACAGATTGAGAATGGGGAAATGAAGGGAAGTAAAATTTAGGAAGGGGAAATGGTACCATAAAAATAGAATGCATAATAATAATAATAATAATAATAATAATAATAATAATAATAATAATAATACTCGGTAAGTACCTATGGTATACAGTGAGTCTTCTGTTTAGTCAGAGAAGAGAAAGTATATAAAATTAGACCATAATCACAGTAATAGTTGAGGGAAAAAATATGCATCATTTTAACTTCATGCAAAGCAACAATGCAAAAGTTAATCCGTGAGTGCTAATCGTTCTTAGACTAAAGGAAAAATGAGAGCATAAAGCATGTTACAAATAAGTTACTGCTGCCTTAGTGAAAAGAGAAGTTGGTTAGGGTTATGTAGTAAATTCTGAATTTAATATAAAATATAAATGTCTGTGCTTGCTTTATTAATATCTAATAAATAGGCTTACAATCACGTTTGGCTTATTGATCAATGTTTGAGTCAAGGTTCACTTATCATAAATGGGAACTGAAAGTTCTTTTGCATTTGGACAGGGAGGCTGTCTAGTCTCAATAAGCTATTTTTGAGAACATCTGAAGAACAGAACAGCACAGCATTTTCTTTGCAAATATTAACCCGCCACATCATATGAAATTAATCCCCTTGGACCACCTATATCAGGGTGGTACCACCTCAGTTTTCCAGATATGGAACAGCTCAATTTTCTCCCTGAGGTTGCATAAAAGCACCAGTGGCCCAAGCTAATGCCAAATTAAGCAATCAACTGGTTCTCATCCAATACAGCTAAACCAGATGGGCTGCTTTAGCGACTTCCAGGCCAATTCCATCTATTTTTCAACCCAAATTTAATAGATTTGCACACTGCTTGCCTTTTAGGAGGGAGAAAAAGCACATTTTTAGTACCTCCATTTTATAAGGTATAACATTTTATACCTTCCAGTTCATGGGAAATGACAAATTAAATAAAAATGAAATATAGGCCATCTATAACCCCGCTACCCCTTTTAAGGCTTTAGCATATTTCTTTTCAGTATGTTTAATGCATTTTTATGATGAAAATCATCCTACATATACACAGGTGTTTTTATCCTGCATTACCTGCTGAAGATTAGATCCAACATTATTCCCATTCCCCTTAAAACTCGTCCTAAGCATTATTTTTCATGGCTAATAGATATTTCATTGTGTGTATCCAATGTAAATAGGAAGATGGCATGCCAGGGTGAGACTCAAGCTGAGAAGGTAGTCCAAAAACAAGCCAAGGGCAGACAAATGACCAAGGTTAAAAGGACCAAGGTGGTCATCAGGACAGCAGACCAAGAGAAGGTCCAACCAAAGCTGGTGGTTGATAAGCCATGGGGTAGAAACATTGGGGAAGGGAGAGTTTGTTCCAGGGGACTAACCCCTACAGCACAGCATACTGTGGTAGCCGTTTTTCTTGGAATCTCAAGATGTGCTGCTGAATCTACTTTGTCACACCAGATCCCTTCTTTTCTAGGATTACTTATTTTTCAGGAGCCCTATGGTCCCTCCCTACAAGCTGGCTTCTATTGGCATCTCTTCCTCTCTGCTTGGTCTACTAGTCATGTCTGTATATATTAAGCTCCAACTGTGGCTTGAATTAATGCTTTTTCTGCTTCAGTGTGTATGTGTATTGGTTAATTCAAACCCATACTCATAGTGTGGGAACATCCAACATATTTGAATCTCTGTTCTGGCCTAACTGGAGCATCTTCTACCATGATTTAGCCATTCTCTTAGCAAGAGGATTTTAGAGTGTTTCACTATTATAAATAATACTGTAATAAGCATCTGTTTGCATTCATCTCTGGTAATCATCCACTTCTCAGGTAATTTCTTTCAGGGGGATTCCTAAAAGTGGAATTACACAGTCAAAAGGTAGAAACATTTAAAAAGGTCTTGATATATAACGCAAATTGTTTTTCACAAAGGTGGTTCCAACTTTCACTTCTAGCTGCCACATAGAGAAGTAGGCAGGATCCATTTTGGAATACATTCCTGTGTTTCTAAGGGTAGGATGAGTGGTGGCTGCAGTGACTGCTGGAGTTACAACCAGGAAGCCTTGGTTTTAACCCTGGCTTGCAAACTCTGTGAACTTCGTGCGTAATACTTGGTTTCTTCATCTGCCTAATGGGACTAGAGGCACCTTCCCAAAGAGCTATTGGAATGAATACATGAGAAATTGCACATGTGAGGCTTAATTCACATCCCCTTTCAGCTCTGCTTGGAGGCTAGTTAATCATGGAAACGAATGAGAGTTTGCATTTTGGTGACCAATAATGGTCTGATGGGTAATCCTTCCCAGCAATCTTCACCAGAGCAGGGTATGTGGGAACAATCCTATCCTCTTCTCTTCTCTTCTCTTCTCTTCTCTTCTCTTCTCTTCTCTTCTCTTCTCTTCTCTTTTCTCTTCTCTTCTCTTTTCTCTTCCCTTCCCTTCTTTGTGGCTGGCCAAGCATGGAGGCTAGATGTGGGGGCTTCCCCACAACCCCTAGACCACACCATGCCAGTACTTCCTGCCCTACCTCCTGGCTGTGGAGGGCCCTACCATCACACTTCAGTAGGATAATAAGCTACATGATGGATGCAAAACTTTGGACTAACATTTCTGGTTTAGGAATGGTTTCACTGTTTTGAATTCCACAATTCTGAATACCTCACTTGCCAACAATAGCAAAGTAAGAATACAATTCAGCACCTCATTAATCCCAGCATTATTACATGTGTGGTTTTCATTTCACATTTAATATTTATTTTTCTCAAGAGAAAGCCAGGACCAAGTTAGACTTGTTAGAGTCATCCAGCCTGAAGGTCAGGAGGGTACTGGTGGAGGGGAAGAGATCAGGGTTTCCGGTGGGAGCAAAGACTGTAGCTGACATTAGTTCATATTCTGATGGGTAACACTCATCGATCATTTTTATGGACTTCAACAGTGAAGTGGAGTTTTGGACTGATGAAACAAAAATTATGGGAAGCATAAACAAATTTAGTCTCTGAGCCTTTGAATCTACCCGCCTATTCATTCCCAGCAACAATAGCTTCAATCGTAGTATCTTGTAGTAGCATGTAAGCTCCAAAATGGATCTTAGAGACAACCTCCTTGTTTTACAGATGAGGAAACTGACATTCAGAGAAGTTACGTGACTCGTTCAATATCACACAAACTGTTAAGGGCAGAGCCAGGCTATAGCTGAGGCCTCTTATGTTGCTTAGTTCCACATAGCATACCGTCTCCCTCCCTCTATCTTAATTTGTGAAGCGTTTATCATTATAGCACCTATTGTGGTTTAAACAAAATGCAAAAGCGATTGGAAAATCAGTGGTTTAATTCCTCCCTGATATTTAAGTTAAATCCCTGTATAAGAAGCTAAAGGCAGACATTCACCTGCAGAATTTTGTTTCTAATTGGACTGATAAGAGCCTTAGCTCTGGAATGAAAGAACTGGTGAAGAAAAAGCTTTTTCTAATCTATTTATAGAAAATTTGTAAGTGCAAAAAATTACTGTGAAATTCTCTTAAGTAGGATAAAGGTAGAAGTATAATGCCCAGCCGACTTTTGTCACCTACCTTTAGGCTTTTTGATTCTACAAATATTTAGCCACTGTGAGCAGGGTAGGCCAGCAGGAGCACCCAACACATTCAAAGCATTCAAGGGCGTGGTGGGTCAAAGGCTGGGGAGGGGTATGGGCAGATTATGAGAGGGGTTTGGACTTTTGCTCCCAGTTAGAAGGTGGGGTAGTAGTTAAGGATTCAAAGCAGAAGTGTTATTGAACTAAAGTTCTTGTGCCCGATGTACAGTGAGGCCAAACAAACTGAAATGTCAGAGTTTAAAGCAGAGAAAGATTTATTGCAGGGCCAACCCAGGAGGACAGACGGCTTGTGCTCAAAAAATCTGAAATCCTTGATGGTTTGGGGGGAAAGGTTTTTATAGGCAAAACTTAGGGTGAGGGCAGCAGGGGGTGTGACTCTTCTGATTGGTTGGTGGTGAGGTAACGGGGCGGTGCTGCAGGTATCTTGTGCTCAGTCTGAAGATGCCATCCTCCACCTGGGTGGGGCCTTAGTTCCTCAGAGATATGTCTATTCCTTAAGGAGGAACCAGGACCCTATTCCTCCCTTGTCTCTGCATCCCCTTCCTTCCCTGATTAACAACTGTTTGACTCTGCCCTTTGGAACTCAGCAAACGTCAAAGAGACTGAATGAAGCCTATTTCCTGCAAAAAAAAAAAAAAAAAAAAAGGGGGGGACAGATAGGATTTGTACCAAGGAGGTCCCCCCAGGGTCTTGCTCCGTTTCAGGGGAACAACACATCCAAGCAATACTTTGGGAGGAAGGATGATCTGGGAACAGTGGATGGTAAGGAAGGAAGAAAAAGAGATTGCAGACCAGAGGCCAGTCGGGGATGTATAAAATCATCAAGGAGGAAAGTAGGGAAGACCTGACTGGAGTTGTAGAACCAGGAATTATCTTAGTTTGGAAACCTTCCAGAAGCAGACAGACCCTGCAACAAAGATTCAATTGCAAATAGTTTCTTTGAGATGATCCCAGGAAACAATGGTTGAGGAGAGGAAAAGTGAGACGGAAAGAAAGGAAGACAGTTAACAGGTGCATTAGCAAACCAATTACTGGAGAGGGCGACTGGAGGCCAATCCTGCTCAAGCAAACTGGGATGCAGAGGTGAGCACACTTCAGGATTATCACCACGAAACATCAGGAAGTTGGAGGATTCATTCACCATTTCCTCATCTACCATTGGTTTAGAACTGCTTCCAGAAGCACTAACTGTCCAGCACTCCTGGCTTGCCCGGAGTGTGGGCCCAATGTGCTCTAACAAAAATGGCCTCAGGAAGAGAGTTACAGGAATCCAGGAGTGGAGAGGTGAAGGTCAAAGGAACACGGGCGGAGCACCAAGTATCATATACAGACACCTGTTTCTTCCTGGAGATACTCAAGCAGTCCTGGGTATAGTAAATAAGCTCTGTACATAGGCTGGTGGGAAGATCCCTGATTTCACCTTCTCTAAATTCTGTGATTCCTGTATCTTCAAAATAAGAAGATAAAGGATCCACCCTGCCTAGGAGCACCCATTGCATTCTTGCCTGTATCTAATCCTGTTTTTAATCCATGCTCCTTTAAAAATTCTACTCCATCATACAAATTTACTTGAGGAACTTGTGATTAGTGTTTTGCATATCTTTTATGGAACTGTATTTTTAAACCACTTCTCTAATGAGATTACAGAAGACTGGAAATTATAGTAATGAAGGTATTAGTCAGGCATGTGATACCCAAGGTAGGAAAGAAAAACACATTAACTCAACTTGCCTTAACTTACTTCAGTGAAGCTGGCAACAGGCAAGCTATCCATCACCATCATTTACTAGAATTAATTCAATGTCCGGCTAGGGTTCAGTCCAGAATAGAAGCTGGCCAGTACTTCAAATTGGAAACCATTCAACATTAAAACCAGTATGACATATTTTCTTTTCAGAACTACACGACTCAAAATTTAAGAAATTTGAGGAATTTCTGGAAAATTCCATAAGTCAATAATGATTTACTTTAAGGAGAGAGAAGTGGGTCGCTTAGGGAAACCATAAGTTGCTTGCATTGGTGGACCTTCAAACTGAACTTTTTGTCTCTTTCAGTTAGTTTATTAAGGGGTAGGGAGTGGGGAAGTGCTAACAGCTCCCAGGATAGATTTTTGAGTGCTGAGGTCCACCCAGTGAATTCCAGAGCCAAGTCACCAACCCTTGAAAATACGTTTACATCATGGAAGTGAAAACACCAAACCCCAGATGGCCTTCATAAGAGGGAGTGAATGTAAAGCCCAGGATGAAAGCGTGGCACCTCTGAATGAGGCTGTTTCTTCTTCATTGTCATTTGCTCCTATCCTAGGACTGCAGACCTGTGCAGCCCCTCAGGATTTGGCTTGGAAGGTGGTGGGCCGCTCCTGTGACTTTTATACCCAAATGGAGTGGCCTGGAGGCCAATCCAAATCTGGGTGAATCCGTTTTCATGAAACCAGTAAATATTTAGCACCTACTAAGTGCAAGACACTGAGACAACTGTTACACGATTTGTAAATATGTCTGTCCTGGAGGACCTTAGACGGTAGGGGAGAGAAGAACTCTAAAAAATCCAGAGGAATAAATACTACTCCTGTGCTCCAACTCCCTTTTATACTTGTAACCATTAAAACAATCATAACAGTAATAATAATAGGAATGTACTTACAGAACACTTTCAGTAGTCTGACTCTGTGAAGTAAGAATTATCATTCTCTTATTTTACAGATGCAGAAACTAAGGCCCTTGCCCAAGTTCACATAGCCAGTTAGTGTTGGAGCTGAGATTCAAATCCAAGCAGTCTGGCTTCAGAGCCCACATTCTTAACAACTATACTTCCTTCCACACAATCATTTTTTAATATTAAATTGTTGGTGTACATAGCTGTTTCCCAGTTACTCTGGAAAGTTCTATGAGGTAGGAAACTTGTGTTTTCATTCTTGTATTCTAGCACTTCACACAGAACATGGTCCCAGAAGCTTCTCAATACATATTGAATGAATGAGTGAATGAACTTGAAGCACAGGTGAGACTCTGTGGCTGTTTACAGAAGGAAAAAAATGACATTTATTCATAGGCACGAGGGAAGGCTGCATGGAGGAAGTGACATTTGGTCTCTTCTTTGACTGGTGGGTAGGACCCACCAAGGTGGAGGGACATTTTTCAATTCTATGCTGCAAATGCAGACCTTGGGTCACTTGGGAGGTTATTTGCTGGTTGGAAGGCATACAGCCTGGGACAGAGCAGACCTGTTCACCAGAAGGAACAGGCATTCCATTGCCAAGTCCCTAGAGCCCTGGACCCATCTGCCTCCAGAGGCCAGGAGACTGCTAGAGACGGAGTGATGGGACAGAGACCCCACAAATGGAGAACTGAGCATGTGGGAGGCTAGGGAGTGTGAGGCTGCACCACCTGGCTGTGCTGGGCTGGGTCCCACCCTGGAGCCCCAGAACTCGGGACAGAGGCATCGCTGGTCCATGGAATGCGCTCAGAGGTGGCTGCTGCCCGGAAGTACCTGGCAGAGTGAATCTCATGAGTGCAACTGGCTAGGGGTGACATACCCAGTGGAGCCCACCTGCTGGTGCTGATGGTGGAGTGCACGGCAGGAGAAAGGGTATTGGTAGATTGAGAAAAGCCCAGACAGAGACCAGGCCTGACGAGGAATCATGTGGCTCTGAGAGATACTGCATCTATTGGGACTTGGGTAAGCTCTTGAGGGGCCTTATTTGGATTGGTAACTTGGGATATAGACCTCAAGGGCACTTAATATCTTTGAAATGAAGGGAGCCATTCACAGGGGCCCTTGAGAATCCAGTCACTGTCCAAGGCTAGCCTGAAAGGGTTCCAGGGGCTGATGACTGGATTGTGGAAACTCCATTGATGAAGAACCCAAACAGAATTGCTTAGGGACTCATAATGCTGTGAGATTGGTGGGAGGACTGTTGGGGCTCTGCTTGCTTGTTTACCCTTCCAATCTCCAATTTGGATTATGTGAACTACTGTGGAGAGGTGACTCTCAATGTTAAATGGCTGACTGTGTGTAGGAAGCAGCAGGGAATGGAATCAGAAAATCCCAGGCACGAAATATAGGCTCCATAGTTTTAACTTTCTGCTGGATGACGTCCCAGTTTGGCAATATCAGTGAAGCCAGGGCAAAGTAGTTGGGGAGAACTGGAGACATTTACTCAGAATCGTAAATTCTTCATCCCCACGATCCCACTCTCTGAAGGCATCCTCTCTCTCCCACCATCCACAGCAACACTTTCAAACTTTCACAGTACACTTTACGTCTCCTACTTTCAACCTGTGACATTCTCACACAGCACAGAGAATATGGAAGCCAAATAAAAAGACTTCACGTTACCCCCACAAGTCAAACAGATCCCCCGGCCCTGCCCCACCCCCCTTTTAGTCTTCCCTCCGTTTCCGTGAGGGGGTGTCTGCCTTCCATCTACCTGGGCAAGGGCACCTCCCTTCCTGCTTCTTCAGTTACTCCACCCTCCTGCATCTTCAACCCCCATATTGCCTCTGTTTTTTTGTTTTTTTTAACATTTTTTATTGAGTTATAGTCATTTTACAATGTTGTGTCAAATTCCAGTGTAGAGCACAATTTTTCAGTTATACATAAACATACATATATTCATTGTCACATTTTTTTTTTTTGCTGTGAGCTACCACAAGATCTTGTATATATTTCCCTGTGCTATACAGTATAATCTTGTTTATCTATTCTACATATGCCTGTCAGTATCTACAAATTTTGAACTTCCAGTCTATCCCTTCCCACCCTGTTTTTTTGTTTTCATCTAGGATATAAACACTTTCAAATCAAATTCTCTGTTTACTCTCTCTCCCATCTTGCCACAGCTAGTTTTCTTCCCTTTTCTTCCAATCCAGCTTCTTTATTATGATCTTCATTTCTCACTTCCATTCATTATTCAAACCACTTCTATTTGTCTTCAGCCACTAGCCCGTCCCTGCAACCACTCGCAGTTTACGACCTCATGGCCAAATCCATTTCACACCGTACTGCTGGCCACGGCCTTCTTTTCAGAACTCTCCTCCCTTGACTTACATGATTTGCTCTGTCTTTGTCTTCTTCATGGGCTCCCCATGGTTGCCTCTTCTCTCCTTAAATATTACTGTTTTCCAAGCTCCGATCCTCAGTCTTTCCGTCACCTCTCTTCCCCTCACTTCTTCCTTCTCCACACCTCTCCTTTTACTTCCTCATTCCTCCTTTCCATTTTTCTCTTTTTCTTCCTCTCTCCACCCAGTCCTTTCTCCATAGATGACTCCATTCCCAAGATTTCAACTTCCACCCATATTTAAGTGGCCCTCCCCTTTGAAATCTATACTCTCCTGCCTGGAACATTCTCCTGATCTCCCGACTCATGGAGTCAACTCATCTGAACAGTTTCACTTGGATACACCCATGCTCAGCATGTCTGAAACTGAACCCACCTTCCACAAGATTGTCTCTCTCCTCCGTAATCTCCCATCTTCAGGAGCAGTGCTAGTGCCCAACCTGGTCCCAAGCCAGAAAGCCCAGAAACCTGGGGCTCTTTCTTCATGACTTCCTCTCCTTTCCACCCATCCACTGAGCCATCAATATCTAGAGGGTCTTCCAGTCCCCTCTGTCATTTCAACCCCCGACTTTCCATGGGTATTTTTCTGGCCTGGATCCTAGCACTGGTCCGACCCATCCTCTGTCTAGTACTGCTGACAAACCTGCTGTCAAGTACGCCTTTGGAAATGCGCATCTGGTTATATCATTCCCCAGCTTTCTATACTTATGTGGCTCCAAGTGGCGTTCAAGATGACATCCAAACCTCCCACTGTGACCTCTGAGGGCTTTGGTTTCTGCCTAGTCCCAACATGCCACACTTGCCTGTTTCCCTCCTCACTCGCCTGCATTGTTACTACCTGAAACACGCATTCTTTTTCCTTACTTCTCCTTCTATGAACTTGATCTCCTTTGGGAAGTCTTCTCCAGCCTTTCTCTCCCTCCCCATCTCCAGGCTGAGCTTGGTGCCCCCCTTCTGCCCACAGCCCCCATGACCATTTCTAGTGTAATCTTCAGCACACCAGTGAGTTTCCTGGCCTGTCTTCCATTTCTGGTCTACCGGTAACTTGACCTTGTTAAACTGTACTCTAGCACTGAGTACAATACTTGAAACATACTCAGTAATGTTGTTAGATCCATGCAAGAAAAATCCTGGACACCATGCTTTAGAGGACCACAGATATCACAAACAACACCCCCCGCCCCACAAAAAAAAAAAAAAAGAAGAAGTATTGAATACTTGGGCACTTCTGTCATGAGGAATTCAATGCTCAGCCTGGCACAGCACAACCTGTAACCTAAAACATTTACTGTCATGACTAATACTGTTCAGGCTCCAGGGAAATGATTCTGCACATCTCTCGTCCTGTGTTCTTAAAACCAAAGGCAGCTGTGTCCAACCGCTGTAAGTTTGTGTTGCACAACAATCAACCTAAAACACAGCTATAGCTTTGGAGTACGAAGAAGATTTTGGTTGTGGAAATGCCTAGATAAGAGAAAACACAATTAATTAATGTTCCTTGTCAAATATAATGAATGTAATAGATCCTTGCATAATGCAGTATTGCTTCCAGCAGTCCCAGGCATCCAATTTTTTCCTTCCCTTCTTGTTTCAAGTTGGAGTTCCAAAAATACTCGTGAGTTAGTTTGGTATTTACTATGGTTGCACACAGTGGCTGGCGAACATTTTGCAATATTAAACAATTCATTAGTCTTAACTTTTTGTGGATAGATAGATGAAAAATGTGTGAAGCATGAATGATACTGATTTTATTTTGACGAGGCTGCACTGTACTTTCTTTAGGAAGCATCCTCTGCTTTAGGAAAACCATCATTTTATTATTATCCTCAAGTTACTTGGTTGCAGTGACTTCTAAGTAATTCCATCCATGCAGTGGCTCATTATTAGTTCATTGCAACGCGTGTGTGGTTAAGTATACAATGTGTTGATATTCATAAATTCAAGGGTTTTTAGAGAATGAAGAGACAATAAAATTTGGATAAACTTCCTAACATTCCTTTAAAATATCTTCAACATGAATCTTTTGAATTTGAAAGAAAACAAAAAAGAAACAATTTCGATAATGAACTTCAAGCCTGTTACATTTTCTGGTAGTGGCAAAAATCACAAACAGCTTGAAATATCCTTTGATATCGGGTAAGCATCAGTTCAAAGTAAAATAATTTGTAATTCCACAATTAAAAACTAGCTTGATAATTTCAACAAAAAAATAAAAGCTTATTATTCCTACCAACATAAATGTTAGTGATACAACTGTTGAGGCCATTTGCACCTAAAATTTGAAAGTGCCAAAAAATGTGTTTTTATCAAAATGGCGATCATGTTCTGTTAAATTTTATGGTTAAAAAATTCACAATCATCAATTATGAAAAATTTGAAATAACATTAAGAATCAATTCCATAAATAAAGCTTTTGAAATAGTAAAAGCATCCCCAAAATATTTGACCAAAATGTCAAAAAAGCAAATGAAAACCATTTAGAAAACACAATCAGAATTTAAAACATTGTCTCCTGTGTAGTTAAAAATAATCAAGCTTTTTCAGAAAGGAAATTTTTATGAGAACTTCAAAGAAAGAATAATACTGATATAAGCCTATAATACAATCTAGACTTAAGTCATTATAAAACTTATCTAGTAAAATGAGAAAATAATTTTCAGGAAAACATGAAACAAGAAAATACAAATTTTAATAATTATCAAAGATACTCCAACTAGCCACAGAAAAGCATTTCAAAGAATACCTAAATTATGCAATTCAAGACTGAATATAGTTTAATGGGTTTTGTTGATATTATAGAATCAAAAGGAATAATATATTAAAGTCTATTGTTTGTGCTTAGGAAAAAATATTTAAATGACAAATACTTATCAGATGATCTTATTGCCTCATAAAAAAAATGAAACTTCAGCCAAAATTTTAGGAAATTTTCTGGATATTTTAATTTGGAAATAAGCCACTGCATTCAATTATTTTGGATGATGCAATAAAAATGTAAATTAGATAGAACAGAGGTTGTTCCCTGGGCCCATGAGCTAAATCTGGCCCACTGCCCGATTTTGTGGCCTGTGAACTAAAGAAGAAAAATATTTTTGTGATGTGAAAATTACATAAAATTCAAATTCTAGTGTCCACAAATACAGTTTTATTGGAACCCAGCCACGCCCATCCATTTATAAATTTGTGACTGCTTTCATGATACAGCAGAGTTGAATAGTTACTATAGACACCCTGTGTACTACAAAGCCTAAAATAGTTACCATCTGGCCTATTACAGAGAAAGTTTGACAACCATTGAAGTAAAACACTGAAAATCCTTTCTCTATAAATTTTATAATATGCTGCCATACAAAAATAATAATTGGAAAGAATTAAACAAAACATCTGAAAATCTGGAAATTGAAGTAGTGAAAATGAGAATATTTTGATCTCCTGGGGCAATCTGTAGGTCCAGGAGCTGCAAAAGCAGTTTGGAGATGATTATCTAACCTAGTACAGTCACTTTAATAGAAATTATTAAATGGAATTAGTTAAATACTTAGAAAATGTAATGTTTTAAAGAAATTTGGCTTAATTCAATAATATTCTGAGATGTCAATAACTTTCTTCTGTTCTCCAAGAAAGAAAAGTTTTGACATTAAAGCTGGCGGATTAATTTGATGAAAGGGAAAAGTATTGAGTACATAAAACAAAATAAATCAAAGGGTAAAGAGAGGTAGATGATATTATTTGAGATAGAGAATTAGGGTATATCCTTTGAAACTAAGTAAATATCAATTCCAAGAAGAAATGCTATTCACTTGCCTTAAAAATTATTTTAAAATGGATATGTTGTTTAATGGAAAACATGAGGAAAAAATGCATATTGAAACCTGAAATTTGACCAAATGATGTCTGTGAATCTCTTTGAATTAAAGTAGAACAAAAAAACCTAAAACTGCTCTAAAAGAATAAAGTCTATTAAAAAAATTTTTAAAAAGTAGAACAAAATCTTTTTAAATTAAGATAACTAATTTTATATAAAATTCCAGTAAGTGATTTTCAGGACTTAGTCCTGACATGTCATGAAAATAAAAAAGATGTTGAATCTACAAAATTCTCAAATAGAACTCTAAGAGCCAGAAAGTCTTCAAATGTCAGTGCTATGAGTTCAGCAGAAGCTGAAAGAGGCGTCAGCACCATTAACAATGTGATATTATTATGAATTATCTATAAATTGAGACTACAATCTACCTAATGACTATCAATTTAATGGCATAGTTGTTAGACGAATTGATGTTGTTCCCTGCTTCGAATCACTGCTCACTCAGAGGCATTTAGCAGTAACAAGCCACGTCAAACAAAAGTCCACATTAAGATTTTCTGAAAATCAACAAATAATAGTAGAAATGATTAGAACTATTTGATGAATGATTTAATAAGCAGCTTGATAATATATAAACATAGATTTTAGAGAGTAAAAGGATTTATAAGCATTTAATTTTTATTAATATGTTAGATAATTTATATCACTATATCCAAATGTCTTTATCTCTACCTATATTATATTTCTATATCTTCATCTCTACAACACTATACCTGTTGTTAAATATTTTAAGCATGGCCCCTAAGCACAACTCACATTCCATACTAGTTTTCTGTCCTAGCCTCACCTTTTGGATGGCACACATGAAATTGACTTCCCAGCTCTGACCTTGGCTCCAGTCAAGAGCTATTCTGGTTCTCCCCTGCAGCTGGCTGCACTGCCTCAGACTGCCTTGAGTCACACCCCTTTAAATTCAGCCCAGGCCTTGGGAACCTTCCTTCCCTGGCATAGCCCTCGGGGAGCACGCTGACTTATCTCGTCTCTTGTCAGTCTCTGCAGGGCCTGAGAAGTTAAAGGAAGCCCTTTCATTCCCTTTCTGCCTGTTTCAAAACTTGCTGTCCGGGAAGCATCTGAACTCTTGGTCAATATGCTCTTTTCCCAAGGGATATTTATTTCATGGCCTGCAGAAGGAAAAGCTATATTCCTTTATAGAAGAATTTCAGGCATCAAAGGCAGGTGGGGAAGAATTTTGGGAGCTGAAGAATCTCAAATACTAATGTTTTATGAGTCCACCTGCAAATCAAAAGAGAAAAAACTTGGACTTTTAACATAATATTTTTCCAGAGTGAGGAAGGAGAAATTCCTTTACGTTCTTTGGTTTCTGCTTTATTATTTGGATGGATCAGGGAGTCTACAGGCTTAAATGAGAAGTTGCTGTCTGATACATCACTTGTTTTGTTACAGAGTATAAAGTCATGAAGTTTCATTGCCAAAGACAGCTTGAAAAGACATCCGTGTAAGCCAGCTTTCAGAATCGTGTTCAAGAAGTCTTAAATCTCAGTCTCTTAAGCTAGTGGTGTTGAGAAAACTGGACAGCATTATGTAAATCAATGAAGTTAAGACACTCCCTCACACCATACAGAAAAATAAACTCAGACTGGCTTAAAGACTTAAACATAAGACAAGGCACTATAAACCTCCTAGAAGAAAACATAGGCAAAACATTTTCTGACGTAAATCTTACCAATGGGCATCTTCTATTCGAATCCCTCTTCCTAATCCATTGTTGGTCCATCCAGGTCCTGCTCTACGCCCCAGACTCCCTCATCCTCTGGACTCTGGGTTTGGCCAGTGGGAGTCACCACAGGAGACTGGAGGGTGGGAGAAGAAAGAGGCTGGGGTATTTTCCCCGGCTCTTCTCTTCGCCATCTGTATGATTACAGCTGCAGGTGCCTCCCTTCACAACTACAGCTTCTGTTAGTCGTCCCCTCTCCCTAGCTCCAGCTTTCCCTGGGAGCTGGAAACACCATTTCTCCCCCTTCTCCTTTCCACCCCAGGGGACTGCTCTTGCTGGTCTCTGAGCACCCTGACACCTCTCTGTTCCCTTAACCTTGCACATTCTTCCATAAATAGTCTCTTCGCTAAATTGTCTTCATAGATCCCAGTTGAGTGTGCCTTCTGTTTCCTGCTGGAAGTCTGACTAATAAAGTTAATATTTGATCTCAGAACTACCTGCCAAAGAGCCTATCCACTTAACTTCTTCACTTACTGCCTTCTTCCACATGCTACGTTTTTGTTTGTTTGTTTTGAAATGTCTGTTTGGCTTTATTTGAAGGGAGCTGATCTTACACATAAAGTTCCCTATTTTTTGGGTGGACACTGATTCTTTTGACCCTTGACCCTAGGAACTATCTTCTGTAGCTATATATACATATTCATGGGTCTCTATCCTCTCCATAGTATGATGTCTTCTTATTCATGAATGTGTAATTAGAAAGTCTCAAGGGCTGGCATTCAGTTTGACACAAGCACACATTTTAGTAACTGGCAAGCAATCTTTTTCCTTTAAACCAAAATAAACATTTGGGGGCATTTCTGGAAAATGTGATTAGGCAAATTTCAGTAAGATGCTGTTCATGGCTTTAGAAAGCTCTGTGTGGAGAAGGATTTACTTTATTGGTAGCTCAGGGGGTTCAGAGTCTCAATTGCACTCTTTGGAAAACTTGAATATTTATAATATAATTTTCTAAATGGATAAATGTTCTTGTGTTTGGGCAGAGCAGAGATTGTAAATGTAGGCTTGAATTGGAGCTTCACACTGGCTCCCAATTTCTTAAAGATTAAGTAAGAAAATATATTTAAAAACTTATTTTGGGATCTATATCCCTAGACGTAACTCAGTATCAAATAATGTGTAAGACAACCACACACATAATAGATTTTAAATAATGCATAAATATAATCCAATTTTCCCTTTCACAACCCTTGTGATTCATATTTTCTTAGCCACTGGCATTCTTACATATTCTTCCAAACTGATAAGATTGACTTTTTTTTTTTAATGGAAGTACTGGGGATTGAACCCAGGAACTCATGCATGCTAAGCACACATTCTACCACTGAGCTATACCTCCCCCCTAAGACTGACTTTTTTTTTTTTAACGGTTGTGTGACTAAGCAGAGATAGCTCCTTGTTAGAGCTATGGTGCTCCAGGCACCAGTTCACTACCTGGATATGTTCTGCCATAGGCATGCATATGTTAAGATAATTATGACTTATCAAAGTCCAATTCTATTTTTTTTAATTGAAGTACAGTCAGTTACAATGTGTCAATTTTTGGTGTACAGCACAATGTCCCAGTCATGCATATACATACATATATTTGTTTTATATTCTTTTTCATTAAAGGTTATTACAAGATATTGAATATAGTTCCCTGTGCTATACAGAAGAAACTTTTTAAATCTATTTTTGTATATAGTGGCTAATATTTGCAAATCTCAAATTCCCAAATTTATCCCTGTCCACCCCACTTCCCCCAGTAGCCATAAGATTGTTTACTATGTCTGGGAATCTGTTTCTGTTTTGTAGATGATTTCATTAGTACCCTCTTTTTTTCTTTTTTCTTTTTAGATTCCACATATAAGTGATATCATATGATATTTTTCTTTCTCTTTCTGGCTTACTTGCTGCAAATGGCATTATTTTATTCTTTTTATGACTGTGTAGTAGTCCATCATATAAGTAGACCACCTCTTCTTTATCCAGTCATCTGTCGATGGACGTTTAGGTTGTTTCCATGTCTTGGCTATTGTAAATAGTGCTGCTATGAAAATTGAGGTGTGTGTATCTTTCTGAATTAGGAGTTTCTGGATATATGCCCAGGAGTGGGATTGCTGGATCATATGGTAAGTCTATTTTTAGTCTTTTGAGAAATCTCCATGCTGTTTTCCATAATGGCTGCACCAGACTACAGTCCCACCAACAGTGTAGGAGGGCTCCCTTTTCTCCACAGCCTCTCCAGCATTTATCGTTTGTGGACTTTTGAATGATGGCCATTCTGACTGGTGTGTGAGGTGATACCTCATTGTAGTTTTGATTTTCATTTCTCTGATAATTAGTGATACTGAGCATTTTTTTAATGTGCCTATTGGCCATTAGTATGTCTTCATTGGAGAATTGCTTATTTAGGTCTTCTGCCCATTTGTGGATTGGGTTGTTTGTCTTTTTGTTATTAAGTTGTATGAGCTGTTTATATATTCTGGAAATGAAGCCCTTGTCAGTCTTATCTTTTACAAATATTTTCTCCCATTCCATAAGTTGCCTTTTTGTTTTGCTAATGGTTTCCTTTGCTGTGCAAAAGCTTATAAGTTTAATTAGGTCCTATTTGTTTATTTTTGCTCTTATTTCTATTGCCTGGGTAGACTGTCCTAGGAGAGCACTGCTAAGATTTATGTCATAAATGTTTTGCCTATGTTTTCTTCTAAGAGATTTATAGTGTCTTGTCTTATGTTTAAGTCTTTAAGCCATTTTGAGTTTCACAATAACTTTTTGAACATTTCACCCTAAAAAGAAATCCCATGTCCATTAGCAATCACTCCCCATATTCCCTTAAATCCCACTCTCCACCTTGCCTTCTCCAGCCCTAGGCAACCACTAATCTACTGCCTGTCTCTATATATTTGCCTATTCTGGACATTTCATAGAAATGGAATTATGCAATATACACTTTGTGGCCTTGTATGGATGACCTCTTTCACTTAGCATCATGTTCTCAAGAGCCATCCGTGTTGTAACATGTATCAGTACCTGTTTTGTTTGGCGGCAAATTATGCTTAGAGACTGAGATTGTGTTTGCCAATAATTTATTTAACACAAGTTCAGTGCAGGAATTATAATAATTTCACAAGCCAATAGCATACAAGATAATGTCTCTTAATAAGCCAATAAAGAAATACTCCAAGCCAATGATAGATTAATCACACTACTGTTCCAGGTGAGGGGAAAATGAAAGGAAAAAAGTCCAAATTTAGCTGAGGTGTACCTTTCTATGAGTTGGTTCTCAGGAGAGTCGGATAAGCTAACCAAGAGCTGCTATCCAGCTGCGGGCACAAAAGTGAAAGTCCCTTGTTTCTAGCACACTGCCAGGGAACAAAGGCACTGGTGTTGGCGGGCAAGATGATCTCCTTCATGAGCCACTTCAGAGTTTTCACCACTGCCGACAAAGAGTGGCTTTGCCAGATGGGAGCTAATGCCCCAAGGTCTTTGGAGAACTTTTTAGATCAGCACAGAGTAGACTCACCCAGACTGAACACTCTCTAGTTGCTGGTCAAACTTCTTGGTATTTATAGCTTAAACATCCCCCAGCCATAGTGGTTCCTCCACATGTTTAATAGCTCAGTAGCCGAGCTGAGTGCTTATCGACAACCACAGACATTGATGACAACATCCTAACATAGTCACCTCAGTAGTAAACAACTTCACTCTTAGAACTAAACGACCTCATTCTTAGAGCAAAACAAGTGGGTTTGAAATTGTATCAAGCCAATCCACAACAGTACCTCATTTGTTTTCATGAACAAATAATATTTTATTGTATAGATACACTGTCTTTGGTTTATCCATCCATCAGTTGATGGACATTTGGGCTGTTTCCATTTCTTGGCTATTATGAATAATGCTGCTATGAACATTCATGTGTAGGTTTTTGTGTAGACATATGTTTTCATTTCTCTTGGGTATACACCAAAGAGTAGAATTGCTGGATCATATGGTAACTCTTTGTGAAACCTTTTAAGGAACTGTCAAACTGTTTTCCAAACAGCTGCACCATTTTATGTTCCCACCAGCAGTACATCAGTGTATGAGGGTTCCGATTCTCCATATCCTTACCAATACTTGTTATTATCTCTTCTTTTAATTATATCCAACCTAAATGGTGTAAAATGGTATCTCATTGGGGTTTCGATTTGTATTTCCTCGATGACTAATGCTGATGAACAAATTTTCATGTACTTATTGGCTATTTGTATGTCTTCAGAGAGATGTCTGTTTAGATCCTTTGCCTGTTTTTAAATTGGGGTTTTTTTTACTATTGAGTTGTAAGAATTCTTTATATTTTCTAGGGGAGGGAATAGCTCAAGTGGTAGAGTACATGCTTAGCATGCACAAGGTCCTGGGTTCAATCCCCAGTATCTCCCTTAAGATAACCAAATAAATAAAATAAACCTAGTTACCCTTCCCAAAGTTAAGAAAAAAAAAAGAGTTCTTTGTATTTTCGAGAAACAAGTCCCTTATCAGTTATATGATTTGCAAATGAAAGGGAGAAGAATTTGCCACCCCAAAATATGCCTCTTTGGTATGTTGATTATTTTGAGCTGATTATTTTTGAGAGTCTGTAAACACAGGAGAATCTCTGAAAACAAAGTAGAAGTTGCCCTTTTATTAGAGACATTTACATTCATAAGGAAAATCTCCATTTGTAAGGGTGTCTCCATTTCTGTACCAGGAAGAGGAGAATGACTATATCTTTAGAAACTCTTATCAAGGGAGAAGGCATGAACTTACATCTGCAAAACAACCTTACTCTTGTTTACTGTACTTTGCCTAGTAACCTCCCATAGCTGGTCTCCCCACCCCCAACATCCTCTTTTGTCTTCAGCTGGAGATGGTATTGAAGGTAATGATTTGGGCCATGGCAGAGACTTACTCTGTTTTCCTGGATATCTCCAAGGTATACAGGAGATACACATTTTATAAAACTTCTATTTGTTTTTCTCCTGTTAATCTGACTTTTTATTATGGGGGAGGGAAATCTCAGCCAAGAACCTAAAAGGGTAGAGGTAAAATTATTTTTCCTCCCATACACAAATATTTTCCTTCATTCTGTGAGTTGTCCTTTATATTTTCTTGAGAAAACACAACAGTTCTTAATTTTGATAAAGTACAAGTTTTTCTTTTTCTTTTTTTATTTTCCTTTGTTTTGTTTTCTTTGATAAAGTACTTTTTTGTTGTTGTTTGTGCTATTGGTATCATGTCTAAGAAACCATTGCCTAAACTGTACTTCAAGAAATAAAGCAAAAAGAAAAGAAAAGAAAAAAAAAGCTTGGCTAATCCAAGCCCAGGGGGATATAGGCCTATGTTTTCTTCTAAGGGTTTTACAGCTTTTGCTCTTCTATTTAGGTCTTTGATTCATTTTGAGGTAACTTTTGCATGTGATGTAAAGCAGGGAGGGATCCAACTTAATTCTTTTGCGTGTGGGTATCCAATTGTCCCAGAACCGTTTGTTGAAAAGACTATTCTTGCCTTATTGAATTGTTTTGGCATCCTTGTTGAAAATCAATTGACTGTCAATGTGAAAGTTTATTTCCAGACTCTTAATTCTATTCCACTGATCTACAGATAAATGTCTGTCCTTATGCCAGTAGCATACTGTCTTGTTTAATGTAGCTTTGTATTAAGTTTTTAAATTGGTAAGCTTAAGTCCAAATTCATTATTCTTTTTCAAGATTGTTTTGGCTATTCTGGGTCCTTTCCATGTCCATATGAATTTTGGGAGGAGCCTGTAAATTTCTGTAAAAAAGTCAGCTTAGATTTTGCATTTAATCTGTAGATCAACTTGAAGACCATTGCCATCTTAACAATTTAATTCTTCTCATCCATGAACATGGATGTCTGCCCATTTATTTAGGTCTTTAATTTCTTTCAACGGTGTTTTACGGTTTTCAGAATGTAAATTTTGAATTTTTCTCTAATTTTATTGTTGAGTGTTTTATTCTGTTCAATGCTACTGCAAATGGAATTGTTTTAATTTCATTTTCCAATTATTCATTGTAAGTATATAGAAATGCAATTGATTTGTGTGTATTGGCTTTGTATTCTGCAGCCTTTCTGAAATTGTTTATTACTTCTAGCAGATTTTAGAGAAATATTTGGGATTTTCTACACATAACGTCATGTTACCTATAAAAAGAGATAGTTTTACTTCTTCCTTCCTAATTTGGCTTCCTGTTATTTCTTTTTCTTGCCGAGTTTTCTTAGCTAGAACCTCTAGTACAATGTTGAGTTGAAGTATTGAGAGCAGACATCCTTCTCTTGTTCCTGATTTTAGGGAAAACCATTAAGTATGATGTTAGCTGTGGGGACTTTTTGTAGATGCTCTTTATCAGGTTGAGAAAATTCCCTTATGTTCCTAGTTTGTTGAGTGTTTTTATCATGTAGAGGTGCTGACTATTTTCAAATGCTTTTTCTGCATCTCTTGAGATGATCATGTGGTTTTTCCCTTTATTTTATTAATATAGTGTGTAACAGTAATTGATTTTTACATGTTAAACCAACCTGCATTCCTGGGATAAATTATACTTGGCGACAGTGTATAATCGTTTTTATATGTTGTTGTGGATTTTTACATCTGTATTTATGATAGATATTGGTCTGTTGTTTTCTTTTTTTATGATGTCTGAGCCTGGTCTTGTTATCTGGGTAATACTGGCCTCATAGAATGAGTTGGGAAGCATAACTTCCTCTTTTATTTTCTGCAAGAGTTTGCTAAGAATTAGTATTAGTTCTTTAAATATTTGTTAAAATTCACCAGTGATGCCACCTGGGGCTGGTGCTTTTCTTTGTGGGTAGTGTGTTTGGTTATTTATCTACTCTCTTTACTTGTTACAGGTCTACTCACATTTTCTATTTCTTCTTGAGTCAGTTTAAGGAGTTTGTGTCTTTCTGGAAATTTTTCATCTAAGCTAGCTAGCTAAGTTATCTAATTTACTGGCATACAGTTGTTAATAGTATTACTTTATAATCCTCTCTTTCTTTAAACTTGGTAGTAATGACCCTTCTTTCATTTCGGATATTAGTAATTTGAGTCTTCTCTCTTTTTCTTGGTCAGTATAGCTAGATTTGTTAATGTTGTTGATCTTATCAAAGAGCCAACTTTTGTTTCATTGATTCTGTTGTTTTTCTTTTTTCATTCTATTATTTTTCTACTTATTAATTTAAACTCTAATCTTTATTATTTCAATGTTTCCTTTTATAATGAAAAAACAGTGGCTGTGAGAGGCAAAGAGATTTGCCCTAAGAAATTTTGTCCTTTCTTTTAAACGTAACTCTTAAGCTTTGGAAGTACAAAATGAATCAAGCATCAAGACTCAAGATGCATAGTCCAGGGTTTTCATATGGCCCTGTCCATCATAATTAATTAATTTTGTGTGAATGAGTGTGTTAGAGAGTGGCCAGCTGATCACTAAAACTAGATCCTCTTTCTCCCAAGCACTTACGTGAACTGCATTTCCCAGCCTCCCTGCAGTTAGGTATAGCCATGTGACTGAGCTCTAGCCTGGCCAATGAAATGCCAGCAAAAGTGAAGTGCACCATCCAGACTTGCCTGAAAGAATTATCCACTCACAGTCCTCTCTTCCTTCCCCCTACCTGATGGCTGGATGTTGGCCCCCAGGGCAATCTTGAAAGCCACAGGTTGCAGATGGTAGAGCCTCTCTTACTGGCTGTGTCTACCCTATTCATCCACACTCAAGAGCAGTGTAACCAAGTTCCTTCATGATTTTTGTTATAAAGAAGAAAGAGTTGAAACTTTCCAGAATTCAACCTTGAGACTCTAAACCCTGTAGATACAAAGTTTTCCCACTTGAAGCTGCTGTAACTTCTGTGTGCCTGAATCTTTAGAATTTGCATGGTGATTTAGGAGATATAAGGGCTGTCACATATTATCTCATTTAGTCCCCAAAACAGCCTTAGAATGTAATGTCAATGAGAGTGGAGAATATGTATATCCTGGCCCTCTCCTCATCCCCAGCACCTCCCATAGTGTCTGGCACGTAGTAGGTACTCAATAAATACTTGCTGAATGAATAGATAGGAAACCTTGATTAGTTTGAGAGCATGGAGAGAGAGACTTACAAGAACCTATAAGCATTTTAAACTGCAGTTCTTTTATCTAGAGCAGTATTGTACAGTATCTGTGCCTGGCACATACTAGGCATACAATAATATATATTATTTATATATGTATAATGTATGTATATGATATATATCATGTATTATATATCCTTATTAAAAACTTTATTATTATTAAATACTTTAATATGGCATAATTTTAGTAATTTATTTATATAAATATATATGTAATTGACATTAAAATGACTTTAGAATTTGACCACCTAGACAGAGTAAACCTGACAAATAGGCAGAATCCAGTAAGAGGCATTCAAGTGTTTCAGCCCTCTAAAATAGGATAAAATTTCATAATAGAGTAAGGCCATATATAGAGTAGGTAAATCCAATCAGACAGTGAAGCACTGTGGTTTGAAGGGTCTCTTATTGACTCTTATCAGATAAAAAAGGTAAAAGAATTTACAAAAGTAAATAGGCCTTGACTTGAACTTACTCAGGGGATTCTGAGAGCAAAACTAACTTCATTTATGGGCTCTGAACTTGGAGTTGCCCACTGGGATACCCACTGTGAAAAAATGGGGCTGGAGGTGGGGGCGAGAGTGGACACTATAAGGCAGTTTGGGTTGTAGGGAAAAGTTGCTATGAATGTCTATGGCTCTAGATCTCCCATTCTGACCAAATCTCAGTCAACTGAGACAATAACCCCAAAATTTACTTGCAGTGTGACCCCGAATTGCTTGCAATGACATCATTGTCTCCTTAAATAGTACTTTTAACCAGAGTTTCTTCCCCTTAGCACTATTGGTATTTTGCACTGAATAACTCCCAACTGCAAGGGACTGTCCTTTGCATTGTAGGATATGGTAACAGCATCCCTAGTCTCTACCCACAAGATGCCAGCAGAACCTCTCCCCCATTCACATTACAACAAGAAAAATGTCTCTGGACATTGGCAAATGTGCCCTGAGAGGCAAAATCATCCTCGACTGAGAACCACTACCTTAACCCTACAAAGATTTACTTACAGTTAAGTATAAAGCTAAATAAATAAATCAAACCCATAATATTAATATTTTTGTGTTATGTGTGGGAAATCCTTGTGCATATCTACTTGCAACATTTAAGATAATTTTCAATATTTGTCTAACAAATTGGCCTTATGTTTCTAACTTAAAACGTGTACATGAGTAATTGATTTAGGCTTGTGACTAGTTTACCAAGCTTGCAGACAGTATTAGAATATTTGAAAGAACTTATTTAGAAGTTTAATTTATTAGATTTTTTAGACTCAGTGACATTCTTGAGGAAGTTCTTTGTTAGGAAACAATTGATGTATTTAAACAGAAAATAAAAGATATTAAATGTATAAATTTGATTTAGAATTATTTAAAAGAATTTAATTGTCAAAATTCCTGTAAAATTGTTGATAAAATGCAATTATATTTATAAAGAAAACAACAAGATTTGTAAGTTGATCTTAACATCTTAAGGAAAATCTCAGTTTTTAAGTTTTAAAATTTGTTAATTTAATTTAAGTCGAATATTATTTCCAAGAACCAAATTAGCCTCTGAATATTTTCTGTGTGTGAAAGCCATCCTTGAGCACACAAAAGAACTTCACATTGACAATAAGAAGTTAGTTGCCTCATAAGGGGTGTGACCGATGGTTTTGCACATAGTCCCTGGGGGCTCTGAGGAACAGTCTTACGTCTTTTTATTTCACAGAATCACTTTCTGGAATGATGAATAAAATGTATGACTAAAAATGAGAAAATCAAGGGGGATAATGTGAGGAAAAATATTGCCTCAAAATGAGGGGAAATGGGAGGTATTAATGTCCTGGGGTTTTTAAAATTTCTTTTGAGGGAAAAATGTTCAGGATGAGGTGTCAATACTCTCTGAAATCAATTTTCTAAAAATATGGAATGGGAAGATATTGTTTAAAAGTATCTAGAACAGTGTTTCTTAAATTTTAATGTCCGTACAAATCACTTGGGGATCTTGTGAAAACACCAGTTCTGGGCTGAAAGTGGTAGCTAATGCTATGCAGGTAATCATTTTACAGTATATAAATGTATCAAATCAATATGTTGTGCATCTTAAACTTATAGGATGTTATATGTCAATTATATCTCAATAAAGCTAGAAAAAATTTTAGAGTTTAAAAAAGTTAAAAGTAGCACAACCAATTTTCAGGAGAGTTGAGTTTATGATTAAAATTACTTGTTTAAAAAATTGTATATAAGTTGTACTGTTAAAAACACACGCGCGCACACACACAGTTCTGATGCAGTAGGTCTGGAGTGGGACCTGAGGTTCTGTGTTTGTAACAAGGCCCCAGGGCTACTACTGGTCTCAGGACCACAATTGAAGTAGCAAGAAATCAGAGGATCAGGCATTATAATTCTGTTTTCTAAAGACAAAGAATAGCATTAACAGCCTCAAGCAAATTCCAGAAGAATTTCTGCCTTTGTAAGAGAGGGAAAAGAAATGAGTAGGGTCTTAGCTGGTGGTCTTAGTTTCCTCATTCACATAGGTGCCGATGGAGGCTTCCATCCTCAGAGACATGGATATCAGCAACCAATATCAATACTCATGTTGGACCAAGATTGCTGAGTGTCAACATTCTTAGATCTTCATGCTGGGGCCAAAGACTGAGTGTTCCAGAATAGAACAGAAGGCTTAGGCCAGGAAACAAAGTATAGGGTTTCTTTTCTTCCCACAGAACATCAAGGTCTTTGCATCTCAGTGTCTGACTTCTCTTGCTGGTTGAATCTTGAGAATGTGAAAGAAATGGGTCTATGTCTCAAAATTCATGGTCAATAACAATCTTCTAGGTGAGAAAAAGCAGCAAGTGAAAATAAAGTGTTAGAAGAATCAGAAAATAATCTTATAAAATGAGACTGATTTGGTAAAGCCTCAGGTAGTAAATGCTATATTCAAGGAACTTGGGGTTTAGGTTTGTGTTGATCTCTCAATTTGTTTGATAATATGGTGAACCCCAAGTCCAGAAAACACAAAATCTTTTTTTTAAATCACAATGTCACTGAATTCTTTGGTTATTGATTTTCACTTGTATTTAGTTATCCTCAAAGTGTAGATACAGCATTTGAAACAAAATGGAAAAAAAATTAAGCTAATAATGATGTTCTTGCTCTCTGAATAAACTCTGTTTTAAATAGAATATGCCAAGCAAGGTAATTTTTTAAAGTCGTAATTAGTTTTTTATTTATTTTTTTTTCTAAAGTAAAAAATAACTGTATGGCTGTCAAGGGCACTGAAGATAGGCAATGCAGAAATAGATCTGATTTAATTTACAAAAAAAGTCCCCCCAAACTTGGTTCTGAGGTATTTTCCCTTATAATTAAAACACATTTGTATTTTACATCTTTAATAATAAGTAATTTTGGGAATAAATGTTTATTTTAGTTAAAGAACAGTACAAAGACTAAAATATTAATGACGGGTCTAGAAAACATTTGAGAGGAAGGGATGGAAATAGAATGATGTATCTTGAGAATTATCAGTACAAATATTAGTAATGACTAACACTGATTGAACATTTACTGTGTGCTGGATAGTCTATTAAATTCTCAACACCAATTGCTTTTCAAATTGTAACATGTATAAGAATCATTTGGGAATCTTTAAAATGCAAATTCTGCTTCAGTAGGTCTGGGGAGAAACCTGAGATTTTTGTATTTCTAAGAAGCACCCAAGTGGTACAGATACCACTGTCTGGGTTTGTGAACCAAACTTTGGATGGTGAAATTTTAGTTAGATCATCTCATTGAATTCCCACAGTAACTCTATGTATTATTAATGTCTCCATTTTACAAATAGAGAAACTGAATCCTAGGGAGATTAAATGACTTGCCCAAGTAGTGAGGCTGCCATTCTGACTCATTTAAATGTACATTTTTAAGTTAGAATGATTTAGCCGTTGGTTCTCAACCCTGGCTATACATTAGACCCACCCAAAGAGCTTTTAAAAATACTGATGGCCCCATCATTTAAATCAGGTTCTCTGGAGATGGGACCTAAGTATCAGTATTTATTTCAAGCACCATAGGTGGTTGTAATGGGCAATCAAGTCTGAGTACCATTGATCTGAGTCAACTCCATTCTTTTACAAGTAAGGAAACTGAGGCCCCAGAAAGAGTCAGTGTTTATAACAAAGAACCCAGGCCCCCTGAGTCAATCAATATCCTAAAAAGAAGCCACTGTAATACAGGCTGGGGTTGGGGAGGGGAAGATATTTATCTTTGTTGAAAAAAACCTTAATTTAAAACTTATTAGACTATCAACTAACAAAAGCCTACAGGGCACTTACTACAAGACACTGAAGAGGATCTAAATTAAAGTAATTTAAATTTTTGTGAGGAAAAAGATACATGACTGTGTTTCCAGAGACAAAGCAGGATCAGAATGAGTCTCAGAAACCCAAAAGAATGTAAAGAGTGGTGGATATGCTGGGTCTTAGCATAATTCCTCTAGTCTCTGCTGGGAGAAAAGAGAAGAAAAGAACAACAATCTGAAATTTGATTGGGCACAGTAAAATTGAGTGAAAATCTCAAGATATTTCACATCTACCCCCAGTGTGCATAAGATCATTAATTTTGAAGATTTCTGGATTCACTAAGAAAAGTTTACACTAGTTCTGAAATGATTCATCCATTCATTCAACAAATATTTGTTAAGCACCTGCTATGTACTAGGGCACTAGATCTTAAAAATATGGCAGTGGACAAGACAGAGGGAGACGTTAGGGTGTGAGAAGGGTATTGCCCATCCTAATGCTCTAGTCCAGGACTTCAAGAAAAAGCATGTGACTTAGGCTTAGCCAAGCATAATACTCCATCCTCCTCACCATACGATGGTCCAAGCCAGGTCAGTGAGAGTCTGTCCCTGTGATTATTATACACCGAACCAGGAAGCAGGAGTTCTGTTTCCTCTCTGGGATTGCTATCTGGGCAATATAAGCTGGGGCTGTCTACAGCCATGTCTCATGCAGCTTATAGCATGGAAGAAGCCTTGAGTAGAGGAAGGGGGGCCAATTGGGACCAACTGCTAAGAGAAAGAGAGAAATCTGATGACATAATTTGAATTCCTGTATTCAGAATCCACTCCACTTCTGTTCTTCCCAGATATGTGAGCTGATAAATTCCTTTTCTTACTTAAGCTGGTTTGAGTCAAGTTTCTGTCACTTGTACCTGATGGAGCCCTGACTCAGACTAACAGACTCATTGAATGAACAAGCAATAGGAACCTTTGAGTTCGTCTAATACAGTGATTCTCAGAGTGTGGTCCCTGAACCAGCAGCCTCAGCCTCACTAGGGAACTTGTTTGAGATGCAGATCCTGGAATCCTACCCCAAACTTACTGAATCAGTGAGCCTGGAGGAAGGGCCCAGCCATAAATTTTAACAAGCCCTCCAGAAGATTTCAATCCACACAACAGTTTGAAAAACTGTTCTAATACATCCCTTTCTATAGATGTGAAGCTAGAAGCCCAGAAAGGGGAGGTAACTTGCTACAGTTCACAAAACTAGTTAGAGGTGGCTCCAGACCCTCTTAGTAATCCAAGAGCTGTGGGGTTTGAGAAAGGAGGGCCACTTGGAGTTTTGAGGGAAGTAACACATGGATTGGCAAATAGAAGGGGGAAAAATATTTTGGGTCAAATAATACAGTACGGTTGGAAACACTTGCTGTGTGTTTCCACAGGAGTTTAGAGAATATTTTACTCATCTTGGCTCCCCAGCTGAGCCAACAACAATGTGTTAAAGCTCCATAGCCAATGGCAGGAATCCAGGAGAGCCCTTTTTATGTGCCAGCAGAGAGGAATTTCTTAGAAAAGCTACAGAAATTATGCTATCACATTTCGCTTTGTGGAGCGAAGGCATAAAGAGGATGAAACAAAAAGCGGGGGACTTCACTTATTCCCAAGTCCCACCTCTCCAGGTGGGAGAATGGGATTTTATTGTTGTTCTGGCCGGGGCAGAAGTTCCCCAGAGGGAAACTGGGCACCTAACCTGGTGACTTGGAGTATAACTTGCGTTTTTTGAACTTTTTTTTCAGGTGGAGGGAGAGAGGAGTAGTGTTCCAGAGTGTCCCTGGAAACTCTATTTAGTAGCTTGCTTTCCGATGATTTGCCCAGCCTGCCCTGGAGACGTGGTCCATCCACAGGCAAACCTAACAGAAGAAAGGCCCTGGCACCAATATTTATGAAGCCTTCTCTTAGTCTCTCCTCCTCTTGAGTGTATGGAGTGGCATAGGAGGGAGCAGAGCTAAGGCTCAAGGGAAAGTTCTGGCACTACCAATTTTAGAGAGTACAAATTTTTAATAGTCAATATATACTTTTCCTTTGGTATATCTACTCAGGCAAGGCCAGTACCCCCCCAGGAAGGTACCTGGTAGAAAAACAAAAGCATCACCTCCTCTCATATAAATCCGTGATTACACATTCATTCAGTCATCAGTTACTTACTGAATACCAACTATGTGTCAGGCACAGGTCTAGGACTGGGGACACAGCAGCCACAAAAATAGTAACAACAACAACAACAACAGAATCCTTGCCCTTATGGAATTTATGGGACTTTTTATCTTTTTGGGGTGACAGACAATAAACAAAACAAGTAAGCGATATAAGTTGGTTGGCAGTTAGTGCTATGGAGAAAAAATAAAACAAGGAAAGAGTAGAGAGAGACAGTTGGTGAAGAAGGAAGTTTGAAAATATAAATAATTAGGGCAATCAGGGAAGGCCTCACTGAAATCCAGTGTGATCTTGGTCATCAACCCTCAAGAAAAATCTCTTGAAGCCGGAAAAGACCCTGAGAAAGAGACTCAAACAACTGATCAAGAAACAACTACTGATGCCTACTATGATGAGTGCTCATTAAACGTTCATATGCTTTCCTCCATTTCCCAGCCTTCCCTGCAGGTAGTTTGGAGCCATAGGACTAGTATCGGCCAACTGATTGTGAGCCGAAGTGATATGTATCATTTCCGGGCTGAGGCATTTATAGGCCTAGATGCCTCCTTTCCCCTTATCTTGCCTGCCTTGGCCTTCTTGGAGGCACATGTGCCTTTAAGATGGAGATGGGTATCCTGTCTTGCCTCTGACTCCATGCGAGGGAGAAATACACCTTTGTGAAGTTAAGCCATTGAATTTTAGGGTTGTCACTGCAGCCTAGCCTGACTTTATTTGACAAATACATTTACTAGACCTGGATTCAGTGGTGAACACTGTAGGGAAAAAAGGAAGCAACAGGGCTTACCTTCAAGGAAGTTATATTCTAGTTGAAGACGAGCACTGCAACTTAAACTCAATAGTCAAAGCCATGAATCATCAGAACTTAATGAATGGTGCAGACGATGAGGGTTTTGGGAATTGAAGCTGCTGGCATCCCAGGGTTGGCAAATAACTATAGAATCCATAGAGGAGAGGACAGAGGAGGCTTTGAAATAGATGTAGATTTTGAACTTGCCCTTGAAAGAAGTGTAAGATTCCAAGAGGTAGAGGACAGGGTAGGACAGTTTAGATGAAGAGGAGATCAAATGCCAAGATAAAGTCCTGAGAATGGACAAGGCACATTCTAGGCAGAGCGTGCAGGGATTCACATGAGGGACTAGGTTGAAGAAAGATCCCAAAGGGATATGAATGAGATGGATTCTGAGCTGGATTCCATAGCTGATAGGGAGTGCTATGGGCTAGTCTAAGAAACCAGTTGGGTTACTCACAATTGAGATACATAGGAACCTGTTAGGAAGTTACTGCAGCATGTAGCTATGGGGGAGTCAGGGCCTGAACCACTGTGGAGATAATCTGATGGGTCTTTCCCAGTGGTTCTCTTAAGTGTGGTTCCCAGGCTAACAACATCAGCATCCTTTGGGAGTTTGTTAGAAATGTACAATCAGAAAAGTAAATTCTCAGCCCCCACCCAAGACTACTGAATCAGAAACTCTGGGGCTGGGCCCCTGCAACTTGTATTCTAATAAGCCCTCCTGGTGATTCTGACCGCAGACTTATATTTGAGAACCACTTGTCCTCATCAATCATGTTAATCACATTCCCTCTTGATAATGATTGGTTCCTGAATCCAGACTTAAGCCAATCAGTGTCTGGCATTTGCCTGGTATCAGAACTGGTCTAGAGGTAGTCATGTGACCTAAGTTGGCACAAATCAGACTGAAGAGAAGGCTATTTAGCCTCAGTTGAAGGAAGGTTTTTTTCCTCTCCTAACCCTTCCAGGACCCTGCTCCTTCCCTTACCCCTTTTGATGACACAAATGAGGTACCCTGTTGCCGTGTTTGCTGCTGACTGTCAGCATATGATCCTGAGGGAAACCAGGCTGAGGGCAGAGATGAAAGGATCATGGTGAAAAGGGGCCAGAATTCTTGCACTCTGCCTGTTCTCTGAAATAACACGTTTCCTTATGATTTCAGCCAGTTGGATTTGTAGTTTCTTGTACTTATAGCCAAAAATGTTATAACTACAAGTAAGACCAAGGAAGTATGGGGCCAATGGGCATACCAAAAATATTCTAGTATGATGAAGGATGTGTTTAGTTAACAGGCTTTTTTTTTTTCACCAAGTTCCCAAGCGCTAGACCCAGCTAGAATAACTGTGACAACTTGGGAAAAACAACTTAGGACAAATAAAATGGAGGATTACTTCATGCAGTGGTCCCCAAGTAGTGAATTGGCTAAAAATACACAATTTTTTTTAAAGGGAGGGTGACTTAAGGCATCTTCTTAGGTGAAATGAAAAAAACAGAGTCATACACATGATGAGCCTGGAATATATCATGGTCCCAGCAAGTAAGAAAGTGCTCAGTAAAGGACCTGACACAGGAGCCAACCTGAAAGAGCTTCCAATGACTGAAGCCAAGACAATCTGACAGCAAAATAAATAATGATAGCATTGGATCATAAACCAAAGACTCAAATAATTACCCATGAGTCCATACTGACATAAATAGATAATTGAATAAGTAAAGAAATGGGAGGGAAGATATAGCTCTTCCCTATAGAATAGTTCCAATGAACAGAAGGAATGAGAGAAGAAGTGGAAAAGCACCATTAGAACACCACAGTAATCATTGCTGCAGACGTGATCCACAGATGCTAAAATCAATGGAAGAGGGTTTGAAGACAAACAGGATATTTGTATAGTCTCAAAGTATTTTCCCCGAGGGAGAAAATGAACATATAAGACAAACTAGGGTGTTTTAGGGGTGTGTCTGTCCAGAGTTTCCCCTGAAATATGCCCTGTGGTTTCAGAGACAGGTAAACCAAGAAATTCGGTTTAAAATTGCATAGCCAGGATTTCATGGGTTCCTCCAAGAAACAAGAAGCCATCGTTATTCAGAGACCTTCAATTAGGATTGAGCTGGATGTGGCCTGGCCCAGAGTTGTCCCTCGTGCCACTGCCGAAAACCCAGTGGGTTCATCTTCCTCCCCCGAGTCTCTACCCCAACCCCAAGGCCCTGTGATTGCTCCCTGCAGGCAGGGTGACAGTGAGTTACACAAGCTAATGCCAGCATGCAGATCTACTGGGATGCATTTCATTTCCTCTGGAGTCTCTGGTTATTTGTGTTGGCACGGGGCCATGCTCAGTTCCTCCCACATTGGAACGCATTCTCTGAAAGGGCTAGTGCACCATCCCACATTGGAACGCATTCTCTGAAAGGGCTAGTGCACCATTCTCTGAAAGGGCCAGAGTCTGGTTTCATTTTTCATTAAACTGCCATTTGTAGCTTTCATCAACTAGAATGACAACATGTCCAACTGTCTTCATTCAGTACTTTAACAAGAGAGCCTTTTTGCCTCTCATGAGAGTGTGTGATTTACTTATCTCCCCCATTGTGCAATAGGTTCATCACCATTACAACTAGCGTAATGTTCTGGAGAAAAATTTTGCTGTCTCACACGATGACTTCACTCACATCGGCAGTGATTGGTTTCTCACTTAGAGCCACCAAAGTCTACCGGAGAGGATGGGATCACATCACCAGAGACTTCTCTGGTTTGATTGTGAGTACCTGGAGGGCTGGGATCACTTCTTGCCCATCTTCATCTGCCCAGGGTCTGGCACATAGTAGGTGTGATACTCATCAGTGCAGTTCAAGTATTTCTACCTCTCCACTTCCTGGGTCCTTGTAGGGCTGCATTTCCTGGCCCCCTGTGCCAGGATGCAGCTATGTGAACAGTTCCAGCTGCTGAGTTGGGAGCAGAAGTGTTGCACATCCCTTCTGGGCTGGAGCATTTAAATACTTGTGGTCCAGATCTCTCTTTTCCTCCTAGCTCAGCAACCAGCAATGTTTGAGAAGGTGGCTACTCAGTCAGGCTGGGTCCCTGAGTGACTGCAAGCAGTAAAGCTCCCCCTTCAAACCTGTAATGAACATGTAGTGTAAGACATAAACGTTTGTTGCATTAACCATAGAGATCTTGAGAGCTGTTTGGCACTGCAGCATAACCTAGGCTATCCTCGCTGATATTGTAGGCATAAAAATAATTGTTTGTTGAATGAATGAATGGCTTAAACCAGAAAGGACTTCTGAGCAGTAGCGCCAAAATTTCTATAAAGGAATAGCTTAGTCATCTACTTACAGTTGTGTGGGAAGTGGGGGCCTTGTTGGCTAGGGGTCTTTTCTTGTTTCTTTTTTTTTTGTATAGTACACAATGATTTTTGTTAAATGCCTTTTATTTAGGGTGTTGGAGTGTTGATGGAGATTATGGGGGCCTAAAACACCCCAACCCAACCCTTGGCACTATCACTGGAGTTTAGATTGACCTCATCACCCCCTATGTAGTTTATAAATGGGGAAACTGAGACCCAGACTCAGTATAGTCTAAGTGACTGCACTGATTAGTGAATGGCAAAACTGGTAGACCGCAAACCCCTCATTTCCTGCTTCTGTATCTGGTGCTTTTGCCATCCCAACATTCCCCCTTTCATACTCGGGCGTTAAGAACATAGGAGGTTGAGTCACACTCTGCCTGATTCCAGTCCTGGCTCTACCACTTCCTAGCCATGGATCTTGGGAGAAGCTTTAACCTCTCTGGGCCTCAGTTTCCTCAACTGCAATCGGCAGTGCGTTGCCATGAAGATTTAGTAACAAAGCATAAATTATGTAAAAACCTAGCATGTTGATCATCATCATCATCATCATTCTAGTTCCTCATCCCACTGTTTTGACTTGCACCCAAGTCCCATGTTGTATTGTGCTCATTTCCCTTGGAAAATAATCAATCTGTTTGAGACCATTGTGTGGTATAGTTAAAGACTATTTGGCCACAGGTAAAGTTGTATTTCAAGTTCTAGGGAGAGAGCTGGGCCCTGAGCACTGGTGAGCTGTCCTCCTCTGCCTCCTCTCTTTGCTGAGAGCCCACATGAAGTGGTCCACCAGTGGGAGGGGGCAACGAGACAAGGACTTCTTGTTTCCCCACTCAGTCTCTGCCATGTTTCCTGACCAACCAATGTCTGGGGGTCAGACTATCACTGGCTCAAAGACTCTGTGGGGCAAGAGCCAAAATCGCCCACTCTTCCGTTGATGGGACATCAGCCCATGGGCCGTGGATGAACATTTAACCCCAAACCCTGAGCGCCCACAGCCTTCCTTCGTGTCACCAGACAGGGCTTGCATAGGAAGGGCCCCCTCTCATGGAAAAGGCAGAGAGCCCCAGGGCTGGAGGCCTGGGGCCCCCTCTTCAGTCTCAGCCTCTTTCCTCTTCTGCTGGGGCTGACGGCAGAGTTATGCAGACCTGAGAGTGTGTGTCAATGAGAATGAAAGTTTGTTTGGAAGTGCATCAAAATAGGAATTTATTTTTATTATAAAGGGACTGAAATGATCCCTTTATTTATTTTTTGGGGGGTGGAGGAGGGCTAATTAGGTTTATTTATTTATTTTAATGGAGGTACTGGGGATTGAACCCAGGATCTCATGCATGCTAAGCATGCACTCTACCACTGAGCAAAATAGGAATTTAAAGTTTTAGGCTAAGCAGTATCTCATTTGTGTTTTTTAGATATATTTCCTCAAAGTGACTTTTTTTTTTTTTTAACAGCAAGTTTGTTTAAAGGAAAAGCATACTTATTCTGGTATCACTTCAGAAATTCAAGTAACTTCATATGAGCTATACATATTTTAACTTTTTTTTGAAGCAAAACATACATAGAGGAAAGTACACATATTGTAGGTAAGCAGCTCAGTGAATTTTCACAAACTTAATAGATCCATATAAGTAGCAGCCAGATCTGTACCCCATAAATCCTTCTTATCATTCTTGTAACTCCCTCCAGTCATCAGCTCCCCAGTGACCACCTTCCTGACTTCTAACTTCATAGATTGGTTTTGCCTGTTTTATACTTTGTATGAACAGGATCATATAGTGTACGCTTTTGTGTCTGACTTCACTCACTCAGTATTGTTTATGAGGTCCATCTACACTCAGTGTAGCAGTGGTTTGTGCATTCTCTTTGCTGTTTGGTATTCCATTTTGAGACTATTATCACTGCAATGTTTTCCAATCCATTCTACTGTTGATGGACGTTCGGGGAGCTTCCAGTCTGTGGCTATTACAAATCCATGACTATGAACATTCTTGTTCCTATCGTCTGGCAAACATATGCACTCGTTTCTGTTGAGTATATACCTAGAAAGGGAATTGGGACATCGGGTAGTTGTGTGCTCAGTTTTAATAGAGTCTGCCAAACAGCAGTGTATGAGATTTCTGGTGGCTCTGCACAGTATGAAGTCTATTTTCTAACATATGCAAGTGAATGCAAATGGAAACAATTGAACCCTTTGGGATAGCATTCAATCTGTTTATTAAAATATACTGTTTCCCCCCTCATCATGATTCTGCCTCCAACTTGTTATATAACCTGGATGAGCTTCCTGACCTCCACTCCCGCTTAATCCAGTCAGAAGTCTCTCTGAAAACACTTTCCATTCATTTATGCACCTAGAATGTTGTGAGTGTTAATAATTTGATGTTTGCAAAACAAAATCAATCCCTCCTGCAATGCGGGCTATATATTTCACAAGTGTTGTGTCTAATAGTCACGGGCGTGCTCCGCAGGTCTGGACTTTATAGACATCCTATCCAGAGCTCTAAATGCAATTCAGAATCTAAAATTTTGTTTTGGTTGTAAAGAAAAATGGAATATTCTGTAGGTTTTTAAAGTGAGAAAGCATTTTGCAAATATAGGAGTTATTTGACTACAAAGAGGAGGGCCAGAGAGGGTAGTGGGATGGGGAGTGTAAAAGGGGCCAGAGAGGGAATTCAGAGCGCTCCCCCATCTCTACAACTAATTCTTATTGTAGGACCGAGCTAAGTTCCCCTAGGCCTCTGTTTTCCCATCTGTAACATTGGGTACTTCCACAAGCTAGTTAGGTGACCTGTAAATCCTATCCAGATATAGTTTTTATTTTAGAATGTGCAGAGGAAGGAGTTGTGATAGACAGAAAAGGTAGAGCGGACCTGGGACAACTCACTTCAAATAACCACTCCCCATCGCCTCCAGCAGGCAGTGCTATGGGGATCCCAGTTTCTAGGTATCTGGTGTAACATGCTCTTCATCAGGTAACCAGGACCTTTTCCTTTTACCGATCTCTCCAAATCACTCTCCAAGCGGTATGACCTCTGCATCAGGGATATTGCGGCAGAGGGACGACCTCGGGGTTCCCACCCATCACAGTGCACCGTGTTGAAAGTGGTGGGACAGACATTTGGGTACCAGGGCGACCCCTAAATATGAGCGGCAGGGTCTGGAGATTGGGGTGCCTGAGGAGCGCGCCCAAGCGGACGCGGGGCATCCGAGGGTCTCGTGGTGCAGGGAATTCCAGAAACGCCGCAGGGCTCTCGTTAGGCTGTGGTGGGCTGCCTAGCCAGCGGCCCCCACTCCTCTCCCCGCCCCCCAGCCTGGAGCTCCCTGCCGGGCTTCGGGCTGCCGCGCCGCTCGCTCACTCACACAGCCTCCTCCCTCCGTGCCCCGCCCGCTCTCCACCTCCGCGCCCAGCCTCGCCGCCGCCGAGCGCCGGACGCGCCACGCCGCGCTGGGCAGCTGGAGAGCAGGCGGGCGAGCGGTCCGGGAGCGGCGGGGGCGGTGCCCAGCCCGCGGGAGGGAGGAGGAGGGACGCGGCCCGAGGGAAAGGGAAAAAGGAGGGCTGGAGGGCGCCAGCAGCCAGCCCGTCGGCGGGGACCCTCAGGTAAGCGCGGGGCGCCGGGATGGGTCTGTCTCCTTGTGTTCCCGAGACCCGGCTGGGGAGCCGGCGACAGGCGCGGGAGGCTCGGGCTCTGCCTGGATCTGAAGTGCGACGGGACGGCGGGGCGAACGCTCTCTCTGCCTGACTGCGGCTCTGAGCCGGGGCCCGGGGCCGTCCTGAAAGGCGGAGGTAGGGGGCCGAGCTCCGGCGGCCGGCACCCCGTCAGTGGGAGAGTGCGCGCCGTGGGAAAGGGGGCTCGGGCGACGCGTCCTCAGGGCCGGGGGTGGGGGGGGGGCGTGTGTATCCAAAGGCTTCAAACAGACTCCAACTCTCCCCACCCCTCCGCGTAAAGAAGCCATGAGCCTTGTTCGCGCGGGCTGTCTCCGAGACGCTACTTGCGGGGCCTCAGTTTGCGGCTCCACGCGGTGGGTGCGGCGTAGCCTGCGTAGCGCGAACGCGCCCCCGGCCCCGGACGGCTTGGCGCAGCAGCGTCTGGCGGGACCCAGAGCAGGTGGCTGCCGGCGCGGCGGGATGGAGCGTCAGCCAGGAACCTGAGGGTGAGCAATGGGAAAGGAGGAGGCTGGAGGTCTTGGGTGACCGCCTTTCGACAGGGACTTGCCGTTTCGAGGCTCCGGAGCTATTTGTTTCAGGTGAGGAGAAGGAGCGCTGACCCGCCCGATGAGGCAGGCGGCAGAGATTTTCCGTGGCTGCTTCAACAGTGACACTTCTTTGTGTGTACTGTCCACACGAATACCCTGGGTATCTTGTTAAAATACAGATTCTGATTCAGCAGATCTGGGGTGGAGCCCGACAGTCTGCATTTCTAACAAGCCCCCAGATGCTGTTGCTGGTCTGTGGACCACACTTTACATGGCAGGCCCTGCAGAAGTACTTTTTGTCCAACAGGCTGAAAATCTTAGGAAAACTGGGACATTGGGAGAGGAGGTCCTAAGACTTTACAGTCCCACCTCCATTCCAAACACAGACATGAAAACGATTGCTACTCATTTAGTAGCAAAATGCTTTACTTTTCTTACTGGGTTACCAAGCCAAATACTTTATCATCAGATCTGTAGATAGTAGAGCCGACTTCATGGGTGTGCAACCTATATTTGGTTTAATGTTCTGTGTCGCTGTCGAAATTCTGAATAATTTTTCAAGAAGGGGCGTCGCATTTTCATTTTGCACTGGGACTCACAAATTATGTAGCGGATCCTGTCTAATATCACCATAGGCAGAAAAAGGACCCATTTCTTTGGTCAGAGTTGGGTGATGGAGAGTGAAGGTTTATTAAGCAAAGACTAGCTAGATGTTGCAGTTCTTTCTGTCTTTCTCAGCTTCTCTTCAGCTATTTTAAGAGATAAGCTTATGAGTATAATCTCAGTTATACATGGTATGCCAATATTTATTTTTAAATTATTATTAATTTATTAAGAGCTTAATTATTAATACAGTTAAGTTTGATGTTGTAATAATTTGTGAATCGAGTTTCCAAAGGATTTGGGGAGTTTTTATTTAGTGTCTCAAAGTTTTGCTTAGTTGAGATCTAAAATGAGCTGGACATTGCTTGGTTGGCTGCTTTTACAGCTCAAATGCAAAGCTGGAAAACAAAAAGTGGCCAAATTTTGAAGCTGTTCATGGGTATTGCTTTACAGGCCTCAGTGCAACGCCAGCCCCTATCGGGTTCCCTCTCCTTTTATCATTCCCACATCCTTGCAAGGTGACTTTCACTAAAAGGGGTATAGAGAAGATTTTGCTTTCGAAAAACACCGAAGAACTGCAGGAGCAGCGTCAGTGTTTTCTCTGTGAATAATTCTTGCCCCAAATCCACAGATTCCAGGTGTGTGTGCCTTTCTAGGAAAAAAAAAAAAAGATGGTTGGAAAGGCAGAAAAGAAAGAAGTGGAACTTTAATCACTTTAATTACGGATATGATTTTGTTCAGCAGAGGGAGAAAAAGGCTGGGAAACAGCATTTCATTAGTGAGTTTGGCAGGGAAAGGAGAGCCCCTGTGTTTTTGGTACTGCGACCAGCCTTCCAGAAATGGCAAAAGTGAGTTTGCTCAGGTATTAGGGAGAGCCAGTAAAGAAGCTGCTTTTCCATGGCTGGCATGGTCATACTGGGTGCTTGTGTGGCATTGTTGTGCCTGATGCTGATTTGGGACTCAGAGGGGGACATCACTACTAGTTCCTTTCGCTGCCCACTTGAAACTGACAAGCACATGTTTCCATTTTGCTGCCTGAGAGTGCCAAGTCACTTTCAAGTACAAGCTACAAACTGGGAAGAGCACCATTAAATTTAAAAAGAAAGAGAAGAGTGGAGGGTGAGAAGAATGCATTTCAGTGGTGTTAATAATTCTGAAGATAAAAAGGAGAGATTCTGCCTTTAGTAAAACCTGGGAGCTGATTTTTCTGCCTTACTGAGAAGGGCCTTCCCTACCTCAAGACTGAGAACAATTCTTCTTTTAAAATGTTTATTTTTTTAAAAATATGTGGGTCTTTAATCCACATGGAAATTATTGGGGGGGCTTGGTGTGAGGTGGGGGGTATTGGAAGTTAAGAAATGGGATAAACATTTGGGAAAAATTATCATAAAATAAATTCCCTCAGTCAAATAAGAGTCTGAACACTCTGTTCCATTTTATAAACCTACTTAATTATTGAGCCGACTTCATGTTTTAAAAATTGAAGTACAGTTTATGTACAATAACATTTACCCATTTTAGTGTACAGTTTTATAAGCTTTGACAAATATGTGTAATCATGTAAATACCACCATATCAAGATGTAGAAGTTCGTCACTCCAGAAAGTTCCTTACCCTTTGTAGTCAACCCCTCCCACCACTCTTAGCGCCTGTCAACCACTGAATTGTTTTCTGTCCCTATAAATTTGTCTTTTCCAGAATGTCCTGTGAGTGGATTCATACATGATGTAGCCTTCTGAGTCTGGCTTCTTTCACCTAGCATAATGCATTTGAGATTCACCTATGTTGTGTGAATCAGTAATTTGTTCCTTTTTATTGCTGAGCAATATTCCACAGCTTGTCCATTCACCAACTTTCAGTGATTATGAATATGGCCAATATAAACGTTCACATAACGGCTTTCTGCGGGAACCTAAACTTTCATTTCACTTGAGTAAATACCCAGAAGTAGGATTGCTGTATTGTATGGTAAATTTAACTTTATAAGAAACTGCTGAACTTTTTTTTAAGTGACTACACCATTGCAGACTCCCACCTGCAATATATGAGAGGTCCCATTGCTTGGCATCCTTGCCAGCACTCGATGTTGTCACTTTATTTTATTTCAGCCATTCTAGTAGGTTTGTGGTGGCATCTCTGTGGTCTTAGTTTGCACTTCCTTGATAACTAATATGTTGAGCATCTTTTCAGGTGCTTTTTGGTTGTTTGTATATCTTCTTTTTTGTTGTTCATTTGTTTTGGCGATGGGTCCTTAGGTTTGTTTGTTTATTTATTTAGTTAGTTAGTTAATGGAGGTACTGCAGATTGAACCCAGGACCTCGTGCTTCCTCAGCATGCGCTCTACCACTGAGTTGTGTCCTCCCCCTCCCCTGTTTGTATATCTTCTTTTATGAAATGTCTGGGCTTTTTTTTTTTTTTGTCTCGGTTGTCTTATTATTGAATCACAAGAGTTCTTCATATAACTGCACACAAGTTCTCTGTCAGATATATGTGTTGCAAACATTTTCTTTTAGTTTGTGGCTTGCCTCTTCACTTTCTTTATTTAAAAGAAATTGTGGTAGGAACATTTCACATGAGATTTACCCTCTTAACAAATTTTGCAATGTACAGTACAGCATTGTGAACTATAGGCATGATGTTGTACAGCAGATAGCTAGAACTTTCTCATCTCGCATAACTGAAACTTTATACCTTTTGAACAGCAAGTCCCCATTTCCCCCTCCCTCCAGCCCCTGGCAACATTCTATACTCTGTTTCTATGAGTTTGAGTATTTCAGTTGACTCATACCTCATATAAGTGGAATTAATGATGTTTTTGAAGAGCAGAAGTTTTAAATTTTGATAAAGCCTAATTTATCAGATTTTTTCCTTCTATTGAATAGCACTTTTAGTAACCTGTTGATAAATCTTTGTCTCACGTTTTCCAAGATTTTCTCCTGTGCTTTCTTCTAGACATTTTATAGTTTTATCTTTTATATGTAGGTTTATGACTTCATTTTGAGTTAATTTTTGTATGAGTTAAGTTTCACTGTTTTCCATATAGTCAGTTGCTGTAACACCATTTGTTGCAAAGGCTATACTTTTCCCTCATTGTATTCCCTTGGCCCCTTTGTCAAAAATGAACTGTATATATGTGGGTTTATTTTTGAACTCTCTTCTATTCCATAGATCTGTACGTCTGTCCTTATGTCAATACCACACTGTAGGTATAAAACATTCTTGTTAGGTGAATTCCTAGATTGTTTTGTGTGTGTAATTGTTATTGCTTTTAGAAATTGTATCCTTCTCCCCCAACCCATTTCATTTTATTATGACTATACTATTGTATAGATAGGATTTTTCATTTTTTTTGTAGGTCTAGCATATTCAAGCCATGTTCCTGAACTTTGATTAGTTCTCATAGTTTTTCAGTGTTCTTGGATTTTCAAGGTAGACAGTCAAGCTGCCTGCAGATAGCAGTGGTACAGGGACCACTCCCCACCACCAGTGTTTTTCCCTCCTGTTTACTCTCCTTGGTGGCTCGGCTGCCCTGTGCGGCAGCATTGAGTAGTGTCTGATTCCGGTGGGAATGCTTCTAGCTTACCACTAGGTATTACGCTGGCTATGGAGTTCTAGTAGTTTCCCCTTATTACTGCCTTTAGGAGGTTTCTTTCCACTTTTGGCTTCTAAACGTTCTAAAGTTTAATTTTAGAATTTCTTGTTCTGCTTGGAATTATTGTTATTTTTTTAATTGAAAAGCCTAACAGTTTAGAGGTTAGTTAGTCTGCCCGGCTTTGGAGGGTCATGTTTTGATCTCCCTGGAGGAGAAGATAGTGTAGCAGAAGTCAGTTCGTTTTATTTAGACTAGGAGGAAACTACCTTTGGAGCTTATAAATAATGTTCTCATTTGGTGGGATGCCAGGTACAGCAAGGATGGGAGAGAAAAAAGGTCTAGTTTATAACAATATGTAGAAATAAGATAGCTTTTTGTGGTGTTTCTCAGACTTTTCTGCCCACCATTCACAGTGAGAAGTAGATATCTCAACCCAGTATGAACATGCCTGTATATAATTGAAACAGAATCTCACAAGGTATTATGCATTTTTCCTTTGTGCAATGTATTCTGAAATTTTCAATTCTCTTCCATCTGTTCTATTTTATTTTAGAATGATGATCATGACCCTCTGAATTGATTTGACACTCTTTCATAAAACACTGTGTTATAAAACTGTTCGTTTAGTTTCTAAGCCCCCAAACTGCTGAACTGTATTCAGGACAGATTCATTTTGTATCAGATCCTGTTTTGACATAAGAGAGTTCATTTATAATATCCTGGGATAATGATAGCTACCCCAGTTTTTCTCTTGAATTACTGTGTAGCCTCTAACCGTCTCCCGTCACCCACCCTTGACCCCACAGCATCGCCAGTAAAGGCAGTCTTATAAATCCACTGCTCAAAACCTCTAACAGCCTCTACTACACTTAGACTAAATCCCCAGATCCTCCCTGTAGCCTCTAAGGCCCTGTATGACTTTTTCCCCATTCTTCCCACACTGGTGCAGATATACCAGCCTTCTTGCTATTCGTCACCCAAGCCAAGCATTTGCCTGCCTCCCAGCCTTGACATTGACTGTGTTACCTGCCTGGAGCACTGTTTCACCAGATAGTCATGTAACTTGTCCCCGTTTCATTTGGGTCTTCTCTGACCCTCATTCTAAATCAGCATTCCTCACCTACCACTATAAATGTCCACCCTGCCCCCCCCCCGTTCCACTTTTGTTTTGTTGTAGCACTAATATCTGTAATTATATTATTTAATTATTTGTTTACTGATTCCATGTCTTTTTTTTCCTGCTAGAATACAAGTTCTAAGAGGGTGGGGACTTTGTGTATCTTGCTCACAGTTGTATTTTCAGGACCTGGAGCAGTGGGATATAGTAGGTGCCCAGTAAATATTTGTTGAATGGATGAATGCGTGCACCTAGAACCTAGGAAAAATCAGGCACTAATCCTAAGGGAAAGTTAAAACACTCTGCCTTCCTGTTCAATTTTGGTGGAAATTTCTTTATTTTAAGCATAGAATATATTTAATGTAAGCAGTTATTAATCAACAGACATTTGGTATCAACTACATTTCTGACTCTGTGATAATAACAATGATAGCTAATAGCTAATATTTATTGGGCAGACAGTGCTCTGACTGATTTACATATATTAACTCATTTAATCCTCCCAACCTCTCGAGGTAAGTACTATTATCATTTTACAGATGAGGAAACTGAGGCACAGAGAGGTTAAGTACTTTGTCCAAGGTCATACAAATGGTAAGCAGGAGATCCAGGGTTTGAACACAGATTATCTGATTTCAGAGCCTGTGTTTGGTTTTTGCATTTTTATTGAAGTATAGTTGATTTACAATATTATATTAGTTTCAGGTATACAGCATGGGTATCCAATGTTTTTATAGATTATACTCCATTAAAAGTTATTACAAGATAATGACTATAATTCCCTGTGCTACATAATATACCTTGTTGCTTATCTATTTTATATATAGTAGTTTGTATCTTTTAATCCCATACCCCTAACTTGCCCCTCCACCCCCTTGCCAGCAGTAACCACTAGTTCGTTTTCTGTTATCTGTGAGTCTGTTTCTGTTTTGCTATATAATTATTCTGTATTATTTTTTTAGTTTCCACATATAAGTGATATCATATGGTATTTGTCTTACTCTGACTTATTTCACTATCAACAGATGAATGGATAAAGAAGATGTGATATACACACACACACACACACACACACACAATGGAATATTACTCAGCCATAAAAAGAATGAAACTCTGCCATCTGCAGCAACATGGGTTGATCTAGAGCCTATATTCTTAACCACAGTGCTCATAACAACAAGGAGCATACATAATTCATAATCTTTGTAAACATGTAATGTTTACAGCCTTTGTTTCTATAACTGAGCAAGGGCTTGTTTGCCTGTGGCACAGAAAGCCAAACTGATGGCGAGTGTTTGCACCAAAGTAAGAGTTTATTGCAGGATGCCAAGCAAGGGAGTGGGAGACAAGACTCAGATCCACTCCAACTTGGTCTTTGGGTTGGGGGCTTTTTTTAAGGGAAGAACAAAGAGGCTGGAACTAATTATTGTCTTGTGACATTTCTTGCTCTTTTTTGTTTGTTTGTTTTTGTCTTTTGTTGTTGTTGTTGTTGTTGTTGTTGGGGGGGTAGGTAATTAGGTTTATTTATTTTTAGAAGAGGTACTGGGAATTGAACCCAGGACCTTGTGCATGCTGAGCATGTGCTCTACTACTTGAGCTATACCCACCCCCTCTGTGACATTTCTTGATTGTAGTTTTGGGAGTTGAGAAATGTCTGGTTTATGATTCTCTGGCCAGATGGTACATGGCTGAGGGTCTGTTAGCTCAGCTTTCCCTGGAGAAACAACCTGAGTTTGTACATTAATGATAATTTCCATAATAGCAGTTTTAGTACATTATTGATGTTATTGGCATCTGACTCCTCTTGATTAGTGTTCAGTTATACTTCACAATAATGTAACATAACAACAAGGAGCTATCTATCTGGGAAGTGAGTCTTAGGCAGTAAATACAGACCTCAATTAATAAAACTAGAATTTAATACCCACTGAAACATAATCTTTTTCTCTCTAAAATTTCTCTAATTTCTACCAACTATAACCAAATTAAGAGTAATTTATTTGCAGAATAAGTCTGCTTATTGACCACATAGGCTCTTTTAATTTGACTGTGCTGGAACTTTTCATAAGGAATCTTAGATCAAACTTTTAAAAGGCCTCTCAAGGCTGGGAAGGCCATGCCAGAGACTTGCTACAGATTCCACCTGTGGTATCTATAGATTTGGGTGAATTCCTCCATTCTAGAGGTCCCCAAAATATCTTGAGATTCTTGCACCTGTCAGGAGGTAACTCCTTATTCACCTGCTAAGGCTGCTGGGAACCTAAGAGTTTTTAATTTCTGGAGGGGTTAGGTAGAGAGAAAAGATAAATGTTTTCCATTCTGCTTACAAAGGTATAATTTACCAAGTTACTGTAAGCCATAATTAGCTTGAGGGGAAAGGTTTCCTTATATTGGGAAAACACAGATTAAAAGCCAGTAATATTTCAGACAAAAACCATAAAAATTATAATCATATTCACCAGTTTATTTAGTCCTATGTAACGAATTCTTTTCATCAACAATTTTTTGAAACCATCAGATTTTCCATTAGGATTTGTTAATTTCTTACTAAGTTCAGCAGTATGATCTGAAAGTTTCAGAAACCTATACTTGTCAAAAAGTCCTTTCATTGAATCTTCTTGAAGATGAAGTATAATATATTGATGACTCAAAAGACATGTCTATATTAATTAAACCAACAAACTTAAACTAACTTTAATCCCAGATATTAACTTAATGCTGAATATTTCCCAGAGTATGTGAACCTGAAATTCATTTGGGCTAGTTTCTTTTACATTTCTGAGAATTTATGTAAGTGCTTGATTTCCTTTAAGTTAATTAAATAGAGTTCATTTACAAATGAATTTGATAATACCACCCAAAGGTAAAGACTCATATTTATAATGCACACATTGACATACATACATCCAGAGATATCATAGCTTCATTCTAAAATTTAGCCCTGAATCAGGTATTACAATAAAAAAGTCACTTATTTATAAGTAACAGTTGGAATAAGTTAAGTTTAAAAGACCTCTTTTCCCTTTTTTTCCCTCAGTCTCAGGAATTGGAGATGGTCTAGAAAAGATAGGAGTTTTTGAGAGCCCTGGTCAAACATTTACATCTCAAGGCACAGAGAAGGAAAAACCAAGTTCCTCCAGAAAGGACTTGTTCCCTTAGGGTCAGAATTCTGAAAAGATGTTTTACCAAGGCAGCAAAACCAGTTTTGCATTGTCAAATGAGCCTCATCTTGGGCATTTTTCTTCAGGGTCTAAAGAATATTGTGGCCATGCAGTGTTACAAAAAGTTTCATTTTGGCTTTAGTCATGGAACCGTAAGTAAAGGGGGTCCAATTTTGTAGGATGCATCCTAAAGGACTATTTTTAGGAACTGAACTTTTGTTTCTCATGTCTGCCAATTAAAATAGTGCAACTCTAACACCCCCCCTCCCCCGACAAGACAAAAAGAAACCAATTCCAAAAGGTTTAAAGCCAAACCAATTGCAAAAGCAACCTTAGGCTCTTACTTTTGGCATACCCAACCCTTTCCTCAATACCCAGCAATGGGCCTAGGAGGCCACCGGTATACAAGGATAAAAGTTTTCAGCCTGCACTGTTGTGCTGGTTGCTTACCAATAGATATCTTCCAGTCCAAAAACTGTTCCTTTACTGCAGCCTGAAATATTGCCCAGGGTTGCTAATGCTCAGTCAAGAAGGGAATTCCAAAGCTGGATCCCCAGACCAAAGAGGCCTGGGCAGCTGCTGGATATGCAGAGGGAAAGCTGTACACTGGCAGAAGGCCAGCAGACTACGGGCACTAACCTCAGAGGAACTGGAGAGGTCTCTTCATGGTCGCCTAATTGTAATCAAGCAAGGTGCTCCATGGCACAGAAAACCAAACCCTGACAGCAAGTGTTTGCAGCAAAGTAAAGGTTTATTGCAGGATGCCAAGCACGGGAGTGGGAGACAAGCCTCAGACCGCTCCCACTTGATCTTTGAGTTAGGGGTTTTTCTTTTAAAGAGAGAAACCAAAAGGTTGGGGTTAATCACTGTGGCATTTCTGTGACATTTCTTACTTGTAGTTTCAGGAGTCTGGATGTCTCTGGTTTATGATTCTCTGGCCAGGTGGTCCGTGGCTTGGGGGCCTGTTAGCTCAATTTGCTCTAGAGAATAAACCTGAATTTGTACATTAATGATGATGTCTTTAATAGTGATTTTAGTACATTAATGATGTTATTAACAACAGCAATTTTAGTCATCTAACTCTGGTTGATTAGTGTTCAGTTAGCACAGGATTGGGGTCAAAAGGGACAAGAAAGGGAATAAAGTTTTAGATAGAGAAATTAATCATAAACTCAGTAAGGGAACTTAGTTTTAGTCCCTTAGCATAGTGGGTTTCAACCAGGGCTGATTTTGCCCCCGTGGGGATGCTTGGCAATGTCTGGACATTTTTGGTTGTCATGACCGGCAGGAGTGGGGGTGCTACTGAGCTCTACTGGGCAGAGGCCAGGGATGTTGCTCAGTATTCATCCTGTAATGCACAGGACTCCCCTCTCCACTTCCGTTAGTCCTCAACAAAGAATTATCTGGTCCAAATGTCCATTATGCTGGGGTTGAGAAACCCTGCCTTAGCACAGTAGTTCTGAAAGCTGGCTCCCTATTCAAATGAGTTAGAATAAATAGCGATGTCTAGGTCCAGGGCCTGACCTTAATAAACCGCTAGTGGACCTTCAGCATCACCCAGCAATCCAACCACACTTGCATAATGGGTTTGCCTTTCTGTTCTCCAAAACAGCTGTTTTACACCTTTTATTTCCTCTGTTCCTCCTACTTCAGCTGCTGACTGTGGCTCATTAGACAGGAACCTCCTCATATTCTCATCACCAAGCTCCCAACATACCCACATTTGTACAAATACTCACTGCTCCCCACTGTTACTGTGAAACTGATTGAAATGTCCCCAATGTGTCAAAGACTGGCTTCTTTCCTGGGCTCTGGACTCCTTATCCTCTTTGCCTTCTCAAGGATGTGTTCTTTTTTAAAATTTTTAAAAAAACTTCTTGTTTGGAAAGAATTTCAAACTTTACAAATAAGTTACAAAATAAAAATAGCACAGAGAACACTCATAGCCTTTAACTGGTTTCATCTATTGTTAACATTTGACCCATTTGATTTATCATTTGCACTCTTGCTCATGCACATGATTTTGTTCCTGAATCGTTTAAGGGTAAATTATATGCATCATGGCCTTTACTCCTAAGTACTTCAGTATGGATTTTCTAAGAATAAGAATATTCCCTTACATAATCACAGTACTGTTGTCAACTTCAGTAAATTTAATATTGATACAATATTTTTGTCTAATCTGCCATTTGCATTCCAGTTTTGAAAACAGACCTGATAACATCCTTTACAGAATTTTTTCTTCTAGTACAGAATCTGGTCTAGGATTGTTAAGGCATTTAGTTGTCATGTCTCTTAGCCCATTTTAGTCTGGAACATTTCCACAGCCTTTCTTTGTCTTTTATGACACTGGCATTGTGGAGGAGGAAAAATCATTTTTCCTCTACCCTTTTAGGCTCTTGGCTGAGACCCCCCCCCCCCCCCCCCCGAGTAAAAAGACAGATTAATAGGAGGAAAACAAACCGAGTTTAATAGCATGCATACATGACAGATATCCAGGAAAACTGAGTAGCTCTGAAGTGGCCCAGCCACGACCTTAAATATCATCTCCAGCTAAAGACAAAAGATGTTGGCTTGTGGGGGAGACCCCTTATGGGAGTTTACCAGGCAAGGCACAGTAAACAAGGGTGAGGTTGTTATGTACATTTAAGGTGGTGCCTTCTCCACTGATGAGTTTCTAGATATTTAGAATCAATCCTTCTCTCTTAGAGTGAGGGAGATTTCCATTATAAATGTAAATGTCTCTTACAAAAGCATAACTTCTACTGGGTTTTCAGAGTTTCTTTTGTATCTGCTGTTTCTTAAAAATAATCAGCCTAAAATAATCAATATGCCAAAAAGGCATATATTGAGGTGGCATATTCTGCTCCCTTTCAGCATTTAGGTTGAATACAGACCATCTCCCTCTTCTTTTTTAATGGAACATTCCTCATTTTGCGTTTGTCTGGTATTTCTCATGAGTAGACACAGCTTATGCATTCTGGGCCAGAATACTGGATAGCTGATGTTGTGTGCTTTTCAGGGTATCACATCTGGAGGTCCACGATGTCTGGATGTCTATTTCTTCCTCATTGGCAGTGTTAATGTTGATCACCTGGTCAAGGTGTTGTCTAACTTCTCCACTGTGTAGTGACTGGGTTTTACCTTCCTGCTCAGCAGGCTGTGGGAAGACACAAATAGCTTGCTCCTCCTCAGTATTTCCCACCAGATTTAGCATCCAGTGATGATTTTTGCCTGATCCAATCTTTAATATGGTAGTTGAAAATAATGATTTTCCAACTCTGGTATTCCCTCCACATTTTCCAGTTGGCCCTCAGCAAGAGCCTTTCCTTTTCCCTCATTTATTTGTTTATTTGTGTATTTATTTGGTAAGGACTCACAAACGCCTCCTTTTTTAATGGTTTGTAGATCATTATTTTACTTAATTATTTTGATGCTCAAGTTGTGAAGGACTTAATTCTGTTTCCCTTTTTCTTTCCTGCTTTGCCGATCCTCCCTCATTCTTTCCTGAATCATTCTCATCAGCTTACAGTCATGCTCTCATATGTGATATCTCCACAGGCTCCACATTGCCCTCCAGCTGCCCCCATGTTTCTAGTCACCCTTCTCAGAGGAACCTCTTAAAAGGCTCCACATTCTTCCTGGTCTGTCTAATCTAATCAGGGTCGTATCCTGAGTGAGTCTCCTCTGGTCAGTCCTCAGTGAACCCCGTGTTGCCAAATACAGCAGCTGTCCCTTCTCTGACTTGTTGTGCTTGACTTTGCAGCAGCAATCGTCAAGTCTAAGTTCCAAGTCCTGCTTTGAACACTTTCTTCTTGTGGCTACCATTATCCTACACTCTCTTGGTTTTCCTATTCTTGCTGGTAACTTATTCTAAGTCTTTATTTCTAGCTCCTGCTCAACCTACAAATGTTGGTGTCCCTCTCAGGCACTGGGACTCCCTTCTCTTCTCTTTTTATGTACTCTCCTGAGAGGACCTACCCAGTCGACGGCTTTACATTTCATCCAGATGCCAGTACCGGCAGCCATGACCTTTCCCATCTCAAGATTTGCTAATTCATTCTATTAAAAGATTTGTATGTATTCCCCAACCTTTATTGAGGTATAATTGACAAATAGGAATTACATATAATCAAGGTGTACAATTTGGTGTTTTTATACGTGTGTACATTTTGAAATGATGACCACACTCAAGCTAACAAGCATATGCATCACCTCACATAGTTACTTTGTGTGTGTGTGTGGTGGGTGACAACACTTAGGATCTACCCTTCTAGCAAACTTCAAGTACACAATAACTGTACTAACTGTGGTCACCTGGCTATACATTAGATCTCCAAAACTCACTCGTCTCCACTCATTTTAAGAAGTAAACTCCAGCCTCCTTAGCATGGCATTCAAACTGCACTACCTCTGTTAGATTAAATATAGAATTGATTTTATTGTGTAGGGGAAGTTGTCTCAATATCTTTGAGATCTTCATACTGGCTCACAAATACCACTGAGAAATACTAGAAAACAATGTTGATAAATTGACTAATTCTAAGAATGTTGAAAGTTTTGGGGGAACCTTGAAACATTAAAAGGCTCAGAAATGACAGCTATAGAAATGAAAAGTAGAAGAAAGCACAGGAAAAAATGCTATTAAACATTTTGTGCTTTTTAAATATTGAAATTAAAAAATCTTGAAACAAACAAACAAAAAGGCTTAATCCACATGGATCTCTAATAGGCATCTCAAATTCAGTATTTTCTTGCCATCCACATGCCAAACCTGATTCTCTTGCCATGAGACCCATCCCAGTATATATAGGGAGCACCACCAGCCCAGTTGGTCAAGTTCCAGCCCTACAAGTTTCCTGCCCTACACCGAACCCAACAATGAATCTTGTGTATCTGGCTTCCAGAGTATATTCCAGATGTTCCCACTTCTCCTCCACTACTCCACCATTCTTCATTCTGCCACTGTCTCTTTCTTGGATGGTTGTAATGGCCTCCTGTAATCCAGTTCCCATAGGGCAGCTGGAGCATCTTTTTAGAGGCATTAATGGGATCATGTCACTCCCCCGCTGGATTATGGTGTTCTGCCATGTTCTGACCCCTGCCCTCCCCTGTTGTGGAGCACACTTCCTCCTATTGATTCTTCCAGCACATCAAGCTCCTTTTGGTCTTTTACACTAACTGTTCTTCCTGGAATATTCTCTCTGCCCCTCCTCCATCTTTCTCTGGCTGGTTTCTCATCATTCATACCTCAGTTTAAGTATCACCGCTGATTACTTGGTCTAAAATAGCCACCAAGTCACACCTTCCTATAATTCTCAACACTGCACTTATCATTATATTAGTTTTCTTGTTTATGTATATATTTATTGTTCCTCTCTCCTTCTCTTCCTCCCTCCACATTGGAACTTGAGCAGCGCCCACACTTTATCCCTAGTGCCTAGAATAGTGTTTGGTACAAAGTAGGTGTTCAATTAGATCAATGAATGAATAAATGAACGATGCATTTAAACTGCCTAACATGATCTCCTGCACATGGAAGAAACTCAGTAAATATTCTCTTTCTCCAGAAACTCCTGTTTCTGGGGCTAAGCCTAGAAGCTTCCAGTGAGAACAGTGATCTGATAAATTCATATTTATGTGGTAGGATCCTAATTATTAGAGTTTCCAGACAAAAGGGAATTACATTTTACCAAGAAAAAAAAAAACAGTGATAGAATTCCAAGGATCATCAGTGTCACATTTTTTAGTAGGGGACTTTCCTGGCCCTCCTGACTTTTAAGACTGGTTCTCAGATTTTTTTTTTTTTTTTTAACAAATTGACATGTTTACCGTGGGATTTAAGCATGTAAATTTTCTAAACCCTCTGGATACTCACGAATTGAATATATGCGGAGAGAAGGAGAAAGATTGGGAGGATGTATGCTGAAGTGGTTTCCCTTTTAGGCATTATTTGAAGATTAGCTGTGGTTTTTGGTAAACTCTTGTAGCAGATTCTATGTGGTATTAAAGCTTCCAGGAACAATCAGTATAAATGAGCTCAATTAGTGATTTTGTTATCTAGATAATTCACTTTTGACAGAATGTATCAGATGTTTGGGAGTATTTGGAGGAACCATTACCCTTGACACAATAGGATTTATGTTTTTTTCATTGGATCAAATACTCATTGTATTCTCATATATGAGTCAAGAGCTGTGTACCATTATTCACTCTCCTGATATTTTATCACCTATGCATCATTATTAGTCATTTTCTTTCTAGCAACCATCTCTAGTGAAAGTAGGCAAGTGTGTCAAGCAGCATTTCATGGATATATTTAGAGTCTTACTCTTTGATTTATCTGTGAAAGTGGATTAAGTGTGTATACACATATTTTTAAAATTTAATTTCTTACTGAAGTACACATTATACACATTATAATACAGCTCTGTGAATTTTCACAAACTGCACACACCTCTGTCACCAGCCCCCAGATCAAGAATCAGAACATGAGCAGCTGCCAAAAGCCCCCTTCATGTCTCCTTCTGGTCACTACCACCCCACAAAAGGAAGTGCTGTTCTGATTATAATGTCATAGGCTCATTTTGCCTGTCCTTGAATTTCATATATATGGTACGCACGGGATATCTTGACTTCTTTCACTCATTATCGTCTGGGAGATTCATCCATATTGCATTGTGTGTTGCAGTGGCCATAGAGTATTCCATTATATGACTGGACCACAATTTATCCTTTCTACTATTGGTGGGCCTTTGGTTTGTTTCCAGTTTGGGGCTTTTATGAATAATGTTGTGAGGAACACTCTTGTACGTATCTTTTGATGAACTCATGTGTGCGTTACTACCCAGTAAATGCTGTAAGAAAAACCATTTCCCTCTACTCTTCTAGATTCTTGGCTGAGAGGCCCCCCGCCCCCATAATTAAAAGACAGATTAACAGGAGAAAAACAAACAAGTTTAATAAAATGTGTATCTCCTGTATACATGGGAGAGACCTAAGGAAACTGAGTAACTCCCCCAAATGGCCCAAGCCTCTCCAGCTAAAGAGAAAAGATTTTTTGGAGAGGGGAAGCCAGTTATGGGAGGTTACCAGGAAAAGCACAGTAAACAAGGGTAAGGTAATGCAGATTTAAGTCACTGCCTTCTCCATTGATGAGTTTCTAGAGATTTAGAGTCATCCTTCTCTTCCTGGTACTTTGAGGGAGACACCCTTACAAATGGAGATTTCCCTCATACATGTAAATGTCTCTTCCAAAAGGATAACTTCCAGTTGGTTTTCAGAGTTTCTCCTGTGTCTGCTGATTCTTAAAAATAATCAGCCTCAAATAAGCCTTATGTCAAAGAGACATCTTAGTGTGTCATATTCTGTTCCCCTTCAATATCTGAAAGAATGCTTTAAATATATTTCTGCTCATAGTTGTCAATTATTTTCTCCTCTGAGTACGATTGGGATTAGTAGCCACCTCTGGATAGACTCACATATCTGTATCGATATACAATGTGAGGCTTTTTATTCATAACTTGAATTAAGTTTTAGCATCAGTTGTTTTTCTACTTTAATTTTTTCTAAGAGTCTGTTTCTGTGTTCATTTATTCCTTTACCAGCTACCCGTATCAAAATGTCATTTTTAAGTACCTTCAGAATTTTGGCTTTTCTTTTGCTGCAAAACACACACACACACACACAGAGAATTATTTTGAAATGAAGAACACTCCTAGGACTGTCAAATGTATTTTGCTGATATTGAGGCAAAGGTTTGCCCTCCTGAAGAGTCTTGGAATGGTATAGGCTTATTAAGCTCTGATTCCTAATTTTGCCAAGGGGGGAAAAAGGGAAGAACGAAGTAAATGAAAGAGGTCTTGAAAAACTAAAGTATGCTTTATTTTGTTGTGATTACACCCAGTTTTGCTGGTTGACACTATTATCTCCCTTTGTCCCCAGTTGCATTAATTTATTCCTTTCAGCAAATCTGAAGTTAATTCGACAAACTGAATAGAGCAAATATAGCCTGAAATCGAGCAAATAACTCCCAGTTGATTTTGGTAGGAGACAGTCGCTGAATACTCTTTACGCAGAGAACACTTAGCGAATAGTGTTATCTTTGGCAGTGCTTTTTAAATGTACAGATCGATCAGCTGGGGATCTTGCTGAAATGCAGATGCTGATTCTGGAGCTTTGGGATGGGGCTGGAGATTCCTGCTTCTCAAGCTCTGGGGTGGGGCTAGAGATTCCTGCTTTTCAGGGGACCACACTTTGAATAGCGAGGCTTTAGAGCAGAGCTGGGTTTCTGTAGAATCTTTGTCCATTGACCATTTAGGGATGATAAACTTCCTTGCCTCAGGGCCACTCCGCCTGTCCTCTCAGTGCGGGCTGAAGAACCAGGGGTGTGCATTTTGTGTTAGAGCCGCAAAGCCCAGTGCTCTTTGGGCGCTTCTTTAAACCTCAAGTAGCAACTCCTTGCAACCTCGCCTCACCTAGTCTCTCCTCAGACATTCCAAACACCTGAAGAAAACCACTGAACTCCTCAAACACACCAAGTCAAGCCAAAACACACACACACACAAACACACACACACACACACACACACCCCTCAGGTGCTGATCTGAAGGAAGGAGTGGGGCAGGGCAAGCGTGAAACCACCCTCTTCTCTACTGCCTGCCATGCTTCGTACTTCCTCATTCATTTCATAGAGTTTGGGTGTCCGTTTCAACATCCCTAGCCCTGAGCACTGCAGTATACACCAGCCTCCTTGCAGCCACTAGCTGTGCATTTCTCTGCCCGCCCATGTGGCAGCCCCGAGTGCCAGGGAATTAACACTCCCCACCACATGCAGGGAGCAGCCCTCAGCCAGTGCCTGGTGAGAGCTGATAGATAAAGAGCCCAGCACTTTGCCCACCAGCGGGACCACTGAGCCAGATGGGCATTCTGCACTGGCTCCTGGAGTTCCCCAGGACTGAGGTTCAGCTGCCCTCAGCGGTAACTGGCTTGATGACACACCAGTATTAGCTGCCTTCCTGCCCTGTCTCACTTCCCCATTCTCCTGTTTCCTGGGAGCACATCCTAAATAAGCTGCTTGCTCTCACGTCCTTGCCTCTGAGTTACCCTCTGAAGGAACCCAAACTATGTCAGGGCTCTTTGAGGCCAGCAGTCAGGAAGTCAGAAACGAATTGTTCGTTTTAATAAAACGCCATTAGAAGAAAACACGGAAGCCCCGTGGGGTTTGTTCTAGGAGGGGTTTCACCAGCATCTAGTTATTTTGTTGGCCTAACACCAACCATTCAGATGGCTGAGAATAAGCCCGATAGTGGAGAGAATGCTTCCGTGTTCCTGGGCTGTCAACAGAGTTGATATTCTGGGCTCCCTAGCCGAGCTGATTCTTGTCTTTCTGACTCTCGCTCCTGGAAGTATATCTCTGAGTTCTGCCTGAGAGCCCTTAACCACTTCTTGTGGCCCTTGTAACCCTCATCCTGGCTGTATCTTACTTACATGCTCCTTTCCATAGGCCTCCTTCCCTGCAGTTCTCTTTTGTGGGCTCTCTCTGCCCAGCCCCTTGGGACAAGGAGTCTGTTCCTGGACCTTCAATTTACTGTATGGAGGCTCCTGACTTTGTTTCGAGGATGGACCACACCTGTTTTCCAAGCTTTACACCAATGGTCATTGCTTGTCATAGCCATGTCTTTAGCTTGTCCCCCCTTCTGCCTTCTTCCCCAGACTGGAATTGGATCCAAACCTTGGCATAGGTTAAACCTCTCAATGCATTTTAGGACTAACTGTGCTCAAATTGAGGGTCTTGGCCCTTCTGTATTTCAATAGTGTGCCCTTTCCCCTCAAGTCCTTGTATGCAGAATTCCGCTTTCTGTGGTTCCTCGTATGATTGGAACCCACAGCAGGCAGAGATGTTTGGGAGGGTGATCTGACCTGGCACTCTGGACTGGATTGCTCACAATCTTGCTGTACCCCTGCCACCCATCAGGCTGAACTCCCATGTCTTTGTTTGGACCTCTTGGGGATTCCTAATTAAAGACCCTTGATCCTTTGGGTTTGGTATTTTAAGGATACAGGCTACATCAGTAGGACTAGCTTTAATGTAAACAGTGAAAACATCAAAGATGGATAACTAGGTGACTGCTCCCCTGTGACTTTGGGCTCTCTTCTTGACTTGTAGACTGCCACCTTCTTGCTGTGTTTTCAAATGGTGGAGAGAGAGAGATCTTTCTCTTCATGTAAGGCCACGGTCCTATTAGATTAGGGTCCCACCCTTATGACCTCATTTAACTTTAATTATCTCCTAGAGACCCTATCTCCTGATACAGTCACACTGAGGGTTAAGGCTTCAACATATGAATTTGTGGGAAAGGGAGACACAGTCCAGTCCATAGCAATAACTGTGTCCAGCCTCCCCCTCGACTCCCCACATTCACCTAGCTGAATCCTGAAATTCCACCATTAGAGATTAATTTCTTTGGTTTAAGTAAAGAGTTGTTAAAATGTAAATGGCCACAGAATTTGGTTGATGTGTCTTGTTGTGAGGTCTTCTGAGAGCAGGTAAGGGTTCAAAAAGTACAAGGCCATTGGGTGACTCCAAGTTGGGAATGGGCCCCACCTAGAGGAGAGAAAGGGTACTAAAAGGGAAGTCGATTTTCTCTGAGCAGTGTCTTTGCTAACTTTGCCAAGGCCTGATCAAATCCTCAGAATTATTTTCTTATCCATTCCTACAAGACCCCTTACAGTCAGGGAACTAAGTATTTAACCTTGCTTCCTTGGATCTATGAGCAATTTGAAAGAAGTTGCCTTTCGAAGAGGGAGTCTTATTAACTGTGCAAAGGGAGAAGTAGAAGTACAACTTCTCATTGGTTTATCCAGCCTTCTATCAACACAAACTTTTTATTAGCCTGTAAATTATGTATAAGGACAGCAGATGTTTGTAGTAAAGATTCTTATGTGCTGTTGGAGCCTAAAGTACTTTTTGAATCATCAAAGATTAAATTATGTACAGGATGATTTTCATATTAACTGTGATATTGATAGTCTTGGTTACTGCTTGTTACTAAATGGTAATCCTTTATCAACCAGGATATTTCAGTTTCAGTACTCCATCTTCCTCTTGTGTTGGCATCAAAATGGTATCCAAGGTGAAGTGAGCCCTTCTTGTGGCTTGTTATTGCTTGGATTGGCTGCGTGTGGATAATTAGCCCAGGTAATCAGAACACTGTATGAGTCAAGCACATAGATTTGACCCCATTGTGGCCTTTGCTCGTAGGGGGACTCATTGAGGGTGGGCCAGTGCTGGTTCAGTTCTGCCAAGGAAAGTGCATGGAATTCCATCTCCTTTGGACCTGCTCCATCAATGGTGTCATCTTGAGGTCCTTTACATTAGCTTTAAAAAAAGTGCACAGTGGTAAGCACTATCCTGAAATTGGTGTTCACCTTCTTATATATTATACTTATCCTACATATGAATATGTCCCTAAGCAAAAGAGAATGCTACTTGCATGCTTTTAAACTTTATATAATGGGTATCATTTTTACTCTCATTGTTCTATGACTTACTTTTGTCAATGTCTTTTTTGTGAGATTTGTCCTTTTTGCTACATGTCCTTTTGCAACTCTAGCTCATTTCTTTTTCTTTGCTCTGTAGTAGCCTATTATGTAAATATATAATCTATTTGTACATCCTTCTATTGATGGTCATTTAAATTATTTCAGATTTTGTTATTAAAAATGCAGCTGCTATGAACAGCCTTGAACATGCTTCCTTGTGCTAATATATAAATGTTTCTCTAGGGATTCTATTCAGTAATGGAAGTACTGGGTGGTAGGGTGTATGCTTTCAACTGTGCCAGATGTTGCCAGATTAGTTTCCTAAGCAACAATGTAAGAGGCTTCCTGTTGCTCAGCATCCTTGACAACACTTAGTATAGTCAGACTTTTGAATGTCACTAAGATGATAGGTATGATATGGTATCTCTTTTGGTTTTGATTTGCATTTCTCTTGAGTACTAGTGTTCCCTGGCTATTTAAATTTCATCTTTGTGAATTTCTAGTTCAAGTTTTTAACCAATTTTTTTTCTATCAGGTTGCCTGCATTTTATAAAATTGATTTCTAGATGTTCTTTATATATTCTAGATACTGATTTTTAATGATATATGTTATAGATAATGTCTCCCAGTCTGTGGCTTATTTTTTTTCCCACTTTTTATGGTGTTTTCTGATAAACAAAGTTCTTTCAATGTAGTCAAATTTCTTTTTTTTTTTTTTGTATATTTTGCACTTTTGTTCTTATCCCAAAGACAAAAATATTCTTCTCTACTGTTTCCTAAAAGTTTTAAATGTTGGCTTTTGAAATAATTTTGTTCTAATTGGAATTGAGAGAGGAATCTACATGTGGATTGTTTTTACATGTAGAAAACCAGTTGTCCCACAATCATTTATTGAAGAGTTGATCCTTGCCCTCCTGAGCTGCACCTACCCTGGTACCTCCTTTGTTATATCAAGTGCCCATATATGTGTGAATCTGCTTCCAGGCTCACTCAAATTTGGATTCCTGGTATATTTGTCAAGCCCCGAGTAATACTACATTGCCTTGATTGCTGTTGCTTTCTAATGAGTCTTGGTATCTGGTAAGTCAAGCCCTCCTTTCTTTCTTTTTTTGTCAAATTGTCTTAGCCACTTTCTTTTATATATACAGCTGACCCTCTGTGTCCATGGGTTCCACATCCTGGGATTCAACTACCTGCAGATTGAAATATTTGGGAAAAAAAGTTCCAGAAAGTTCCAAAGAGCAAAACTTGAATTTGCTGTAAGTCGGCAACTATTTACATAGCATTTACATTGTACTAGGTAGTATAAGTAATCTAGAGATGATTTAAAGTATACATCCTCTGTGGGTTATATGCAAATACTATGCCACTTTATATAGGGACTTGAGCATCCTTGGATTTTGGTACCTTGCAGGGGCTCCTGGAACCAATCCTCCTGCAGATACCAATGGATGACTGTACACTTTAGAATTACCATAAAGTTCTATAAATAACCTCATTAAGATTTTGAGTGGAATTATCTTGAATTTGTAGCATTATACATTTTTGCCTAAATTACTTTGATATAGATTATTTCATTTGTGTCTTGCAACACCTTGAGAGGTAGGTTAATATTAGTCTCATTTGTCAGAGAAGGAAGCATATTAGAGAAATTAAATGCCTTGTCCACAGCTCACAAAGCTAGTCAGTGGCAGAAGCTGGTCTGTTTAAATCCTCCCCTTTTTTTGTTGAGAAATAATTCACATACCATAAAACTTACCCTTTTAAAGTATACAATTCAGTGGTTTTTAGTATATTCACAAGGTGGTATAACCATCACCACCATCTAATTCCAGAACATTTTCATCACTTCAGAGAGAAGTCCTGCACTCATTAGTGGTCATTCCCCATTTCCCCCTCCTCCCCGCAGCCCCTGGCAACCACTCATCTACCTTCTGTCTCTATGGATTTGCCTGTTCTGGAGATTTCATATAAATAGAATCATGCCTTCTGTGTCTGGCTTCTTTCACTTAGCATCATGTTTCCAAGGATCTTCCATGTCATGAATTAGAACTTCATTTCTTTTTCTTTTCCTTCATTTTTTTCTTCTCTTCATTTCCTTTCTTCATTTTCATCGTCTTTCTCTTTTCATTCTATTCCCTTTCCTTCATCCCTTCAGTCCTTTAGGCAAATCTTACGACTCTAAGTCCAGTGCTCTTTTTCCAGCTACCAGATGAAATCAATCAGTAAGTGGACATTTATGTCTTTAAGAAGTTAAGGATGAAATGAAATTAACTACTCATGAGCCTGACAATGAAGTTCTTTGGCCTCACTCCCTGTTGGCATGCATTAGACACTCAAACGCTGAGCTGAGTGCACCAGAATTGAGGACTCGAATCAGAGTTCTTTAGAAGAATCTTGCTACTATTGTTTACTCTATGCAAAGCCAGACTTTTGCTAAACACTGTGTCTGGAAAGTTGAATATTGTTTAGGTTGTGCATTAGATATGCATACTTGCTTTTGTAGAAGGAAAGTCATATTTTCTTCCAGTGAACATTAGGTTATCCAGTTGAGTATGTTATATAGATCTTGGTTTGAAAGAGTTACATCAAGCACCATATGGAAAGAACCCTTCTCTCTTTAGAAATGCACCTATTCAGTTAAGCAAGATTTTGCTGTTAACCTTAACTATGAGCTTGAATTGAACTGTGAAGAAAATTCTGAGTGAATGACGTTACAACTTGCCAAGCCCTGAACTAAACTAGGGGCAAGTATGTATGTTTCCCGGCAAAGTCTGCTGAATTAATTCCTTACTGGTCCTCAGACCACTCCCAGTGAACAAACTGAACCCAAATTTGGCAGAATGGAGGGAAAGGAGAGATTAAACACACTCGCGCGTGCACACACACACACACACACACACTCGTAATTAGTTGATCTGCAACAAACCTCAAGCTGTTCTCTTAACTAAACCTAAATCAAGCCAATAATACATTTAGATTTTAACCAGCTATTTTGGAAATTATTTTATAAGGCTGTAGTTCTTCCAAATGTTCACAACCCACAAAATTGGTTTTGGAAATAATCCTTTTCCCCTCTGCCTACAAGGAATGGCAAAACTGAGTTTAAGTTCATTTGCAATAATTTTTCTTCCCCTAAATTTTCAGATACCATTCTCTTTCTCTGTTTCCTTTTTTTCCTTGCCATGGATTTACTCTTCTTTCCCAATAGTATGTCTCCCTCCTTCAAAAATCTCTCCATTCATTGACCCGTGCACACTTTCAACAAATATTTCTGAAGTTCCTACTATGTTCCAAGCACTCTCCTACGCACTGGGAACTCAACAGTGAATCCAACAGACAAAACCTCTGCCTTTAACAAAGCTTATTTTCTCCTGGGGGAAGCAGATAATAAAGAAATAAAATATGCATTATGTTAGATGGTGATTAGTGCTGTCTGTGGAAGAAAATGAATCAGAAAAGAGGCACAGGGAGCGTTGAGGGGCTGTGATTTAAATAGCATTTCTCTAGGTCAGGGATTGGCTAACTATGGCCTGTGGCCCTCCACCTTTTCCTGTAAATAAAGTTGTATCAGCACACAGCCACACCTGCTCATTTACAGATTGTCCATAGAATTCATTCGTTGTGACAGAGACCATATGGCGCTTTGTAGAGAAAATGCAGATTTGTATATACGATAACTTTTCAGAATTAATACCCATGTTGTGCTTTTCAGGTTCCAAACCATCCTCACAAACACTGCCTCATCTGGGTGTGGCAGCGGGGTTGGGAGGTAGGTCTAAGTAGCTTTGTTTTACAGGTGACTAAACCGAGGCTTGGAGAGGTTACTGAGGTTATCCAGGGCTGCCGACCTTGTAAAGTGGTGGTGTTTAACTCTACAAGTTGGTGCTTTTTCCAGCCTAATATCCTACTCCTATGGTAAATACAACCCAGTTTTTTTTTTGTTTGTTTTGTTTTGTTTAGCACCAGGAGCTCCCTCGCATACAAAACACAGAAAGGCAATAGTATGTCAGCATCAAGTGTGTGAGTGCTAAAGCTTGGCTATCCAAGTTCAAATCCTCACCCTGCCACTGACCTCTGTGACCTCTGTGCCTTGCCTCAGTTCCCTTTTCTATAAAGCAGTTATGATAATATGCCTTTCAGTAGGGTGATGATACATCCCAGTTTGCCCGAGGCAGCCCTGATTTATGCCCATTTTCTCTGTTAATTAATAGTGTCTCATTTTACTCTCAGGTGCTCCAGTCTGGACATTAAATTGTACACATACCCTAGTTAGGGTTGTTGCCAGGATTGAGTTAGTACAAATAAAGCACTGAGATTCCTGCCCCGCCATAGCCTGGGGCCGTGGTTTCTTATCACAATGCCATGCCAACTCATCACTTAATTTTCTTCTGACTCATTGCTTGGTTCCATTAAGTCCAGACTGATCCCTGTCTGGGGGAGCCTTCTACCAGGGCACGCAGTGCCCTCCGCCTGCAGTGTTCATCCCCCAGCGAGGCTCCAGGCTCACTCCCTGACCTCCTTCAGCAGGTCTTGGCTCAGATGTCATCTTCTCCTGATGCTTTCACAGGCCACCTTTCTAAAATTGCCACTCCCTCCCACACACTTTGTATCCACATCCCTGCTTTAGTTTTCTGCTTAATGCTTATTACCATTAACATGTAGATTTTATCGAGCAGCTAATGATGTTTTTAGTGTAGTTCTGTTTTGCTGTTGGGTAGAAAGAAAAAAAAAAAACCCAAATAGACTATACCTGGGAGAAGAAGGCTTATTTTTCTGTTTTTAAAAATTGTGTGTCTTTATCATTAAAATTTTAGAAATTCCAGAAAACCACAATGAAACAAATATAATCCGCCCATAGTCCTACCCTCCCACGAGAGTTGTCATTTTGAGGTATATTAAGAAGAAAGCAATTTCACACCAGCTCTAGAGGGAATGCATTGTCTAGCCTAATCTTATAACTTCAGCTGGACAGCTTACAGGTAAATGTAGATTTACCATATTCTCTAAGTATTATAATTTTGATTCCTTTAAGGTAAATTTTTCTTCTCCATGTTTTCATCTGAAACTGGTCTGAGAGAAAATATCAAAACTCCAGAAGTAAGGAAAAAAACATGGCAGAGCGGCTGAGCGAGAAGCGAAGTTCCCCCACTTGGAGTTAAGGTTTCCTGGTGTGTTGGCAACGCGGTGGCCTGATTGTTGCCAACATGAACGTCTTAATAGAAAGGATCACGTAGTGATGTACTTTTTATTTGCTGACTTTATAATATGGCGCAAATGGCACGTTCTTTGTGTGTCATTGTCTCCTCTAAGTATATAATGCAGCTCTAGTGTGTTTGCTTCACTGCCCTCTTTAAAACTTGTAGCTGTTTCATCTGTTTGTCCCTTTACATTTTTATGTGTTTGAGTGCCGCACCAGCATGTAAGTTCTAGAAGGGCACAGTTGTATCTGTCTTGCTCACCAGTGGGTTCCTAGCGCCTCATGTAGTGCCAGGTACATGGTATTTACTCACTAAATATTTGCCAAAAGGGAAGTCCCTGGAGCCCGATGGCGCAGGCTCGCCCACCTGTGCGGGGGGTTGGGGTGGGGACAACCAGTGTGCGGAGGGTCCTCCACTGCGAGAGAATGAAGCCCTGAAAGATGACCCTGGCCCCTCAAATATCATCCTCACTTTCTCTCTCAGGTCTCCAATTCCTTTAACAAATGACAGAGTCATTAGTTCAATCATCCGAGTTGGTTTAAAGTGACACTGCTTTTGAGACTTGGAAGCTCGCTAGGACCTTCTTGCTCAGGGATCAAGAGGGGTATTAGCTACAGTCCTGAGGTGAGGGTGGGGGCAGTTGTGATAGGGTGGGAATGGGGAAAGGAGCACAGGGAAAGGAGGCTGAGGAGGGCCTGGGCCATGTGGGATGGCCAGGGAGGAAAGAGTGCAGGAACGGCGGTGGGCCCACAGTCCCTCCCTGCCTCCCTGAGAAGCACATTCAGTGTCCCCCCTAGTCCAGGCACATGAAGCAATTAGCAGAGTGCTGAGCACACTGCGTCTTTTTTTTTAAATTGAAGTATAGTCATTTTACAGTATTGTATTAATTTCTGGTGTACAGCATAGTGATTCGGTTATACTTATGCAGGTATATATTCTTTTTCATATTTTTTTTACTTAATTTTTATTTTTGGAGGCACTGGGGATTGAACCCAGGACCTCATGCATCCTAAGCACACGCTCTACCACTGAGCTATCTCCCTCCCCACCATGCTACATCTTTATTCAGGCAGATCATGTCCATATCAAATGCTATTTTTCAGTATATCTTTCTAACTACAATACTGGTAATTACTATTTATTGAGTGTTTGCTCTGTGCCAGGGATTGTTTTAGGTGTTTTATGTATATTGACACATTTATATGTCCCAGCAACTGTCAGATGGATGCTAGTGATATTATCTCCATTTTATAGATGAGGAAGCTGAGGCATACAGAGAGACTGAGTTACTTGTTTGAGGTTTGAGGGGCAGCGAGTAGCCAAGCCAGAATTCAAAGGCAGGGACTTTCGCCTTTTTAAACATTCTGCTGTTTGCTTCATTAGTGGTCATGGCGACCTTTCTTTACTATGGTTAATATTTATCGACAACTCACAAGGAGTTGGGAAGTTACTGAATATTCCTTCCTGAGAAACCCCACCAGCTGTAACCTGACTTTCCCATTTCGGTCCATTTCCTTTCAGCCTGACCCTTTCCACTGAGAACCTGGGAGACAGATTGAAATATTCTGTTTCATATTCACCCTGTATTTTTTTTTTAACTGTAAAATTTTTCATCCATTCCTGAGACTAATCTATGTGACTGTTATACTTTGAATGAGAGAAATGATTTTTTTTTTTTCCCTCAGCATTCTAGTCATCATTCTTGTTGAGTCGCTAGTTTCACCAGTAAAATGTTTTTGGCATCCATTCTCTGAGAAGCAAGTGTGGACTGTTGCTCGAGTCTCTGGGTGGCAGAAGGACTTATAGGAGCTGCCTCTAGAGAGCAGCCTTTCTGCTATCAAGTTTACTGACCCCTCAGAGAGTTCAAGGTCAAACTGGTGCACACATGATATCACACGGCTTTCCCTGCAGTGTATTTTTTTTTATTGAGTTATAGTCAGTTTACAATGTTGTGTCAATTTCTGGTGTACAGCACAATTTTTCAGTTATGCATGAATATACATATATTCATTTTCATATTTTTTCATTGTAAGTTACTACAAGATCTTGACTATATTTCCCTGTGCTATACAGTATAAACTTGTTTATCTATTCTATATATACCTGTCAGTATCTACAAATCTTGAACTCCCAGTCTGTACCTTCCCACCCCCCTCCCTCCTGGCAACCACAAGTTTATGTTCTATGTCTGTGAGTCTGTTTCTGTTTTATATTTAAGTTCATTTGTCTTCTTTTGGTTTTTGTTTTGTTTTGTTTTTTTAGATTCCACATATGAGTGATATCATATGGTATTTTTCTTTCTCTTTCTGGCTTATTTCACTTAGAATGACATTCTCCAGGGACATCCATGTTGCTGCAAATGGCATTATGTTGTCCCTGCAGTGTATTAAAGTGAGTTACAGACCTTGTAACGAGCAGGCCCAGTGCACCTCATGGTTGAAGGAGACTTTGGGGTCTCATGGCAAGTGATTGGATTTGGAAGTCACTTCACTCATGTGGTCTGCTCCGGTTTTCCAAAAATGTCCGGGGAGTTAGACTCTTACTGCAGGGGAGAAAAATAATACTCTCTCACCACTTGAAACACCTAAGTTTTGGAAAAATCATTAAAAAAAAAATACTGTGAAGCCACCCATGCTGCATCAGTGCTGGAGGGTCATTAGGGAAAAGGCAGCGTCCAGACATTTGTGGGAGGTAGAATTTTTATGGGTTGTTTTTGTGTCCAGTTTTGCAGGTTTCACAGGAGGACTCCACTGGGGCTGTCAATGAAAACCATTGAAACTGTCATGTTGTTGTTTCCCAGGTCTCCTGGAAAAACACCCTGACAAATCGCAGCCCTGGGCGGGTCAAAGAGGAGAGTACTAAAAAAAGAAGGAGAAAATGGATGGGCCTGTTCTGGTGGGAGGCCAGGGCTCAGTGTCATAGCCAGATTCCCCGGTGAGAGAGGAGTTTCCAGCAGCGGAGGCTTTCCCCACCCTATCTTACACCATCCAGTCTGAAAAAATAATTCCCCTTCCGGTGGAGCCAAGTAGAGTCACTTGAAGGCAGTGTAAACAAAAGGAGCAGGTAGTGTTGATGCTTTTAAGAGAACATCCTGATGAGGGAGGAAAAAAATAAAATAAAAGGAGAAGGGCCAGCTAGCAGCTGGGAGATTTTCCTGGATGTAGGAGAGCTACTTGGAATGGCATTGACTTCTTGTTTCTAAGGACCAGCCCAGCAAACCTAAAGCTGTAATGTAGGCAACCCCCTCCTCGGGAGTCTTTTCCCGTCTCCACCTTTGCCCTCACTAAGCTAACAGCAGGTTCCCATCTCAGTGCTCCTATGTGGTCCCTGCCTGACCCTATCGGGCTCTTCCCCAGTCATCCAGGCTTGCAGTAGCCCTACTCACCAGCAGAGCTGACCTGATGAATGGAGTCACACTGATCTGTTACAGACTACTGTAAGTGAAATTTGTATTCTTTTATGGGTTGCAATGCCTTACAAAAAACAAAAACAAAAACAAAAACAAAAACAAAAAAACAAGCCTTGAGAGGTGGTCTTTGAGATATCAGTCAAAAATTTAGAACTTTTAGGGTAGGATAGTCCTATTCCAGGCAAGCTTTAACAGGCTTTCTAGGTCCTCATCATCTCCTTCAGTCCCTCTGGTGTAGAACAAGTTGCTCTGTCCTCCATCTCCCAAACACACAAAAGATCGAATCAGTCACTCCCATCTTTGTGTCCTCAAAGCTCTTAGAACCGGAGCACATTTTATAGCACCGTTCATCTGCTCATAGTTGACTGAAGATGTTTCTTACCTTCCCAGAACACACCCTTTATCCTTTCCATGTGCAAATATGGCCTGGCCTCCATTTAGAAGGAAGTCTTAATCTGGAGCCACAACTTCCTGCAGGTGATGTGATCAACTGTTAAGGCTGCTGAGAGGAGGAGTAAGCCGAGGACAGAGAAGTGACTTCTGGGTTAGGTGAGGGGGGAGTCTGGCAGCCTTGATAAGAGTAGCTCAGACGCCTGTTTGAAATCAGTTCAAGAGACGCCAGGAAGAGAGGAAGTGGAGATAGCAAGTGTGGCCACCCCCGAGCAGGTTCAGTTAAGGACTAGGCGCAAGTTAAAAACTATGCTTCCTGGAAGGATTGTTTTCCCCTCTTCATGGATAAGAGTTCAGAATGGAACTCCCTTTCTCGGAATGATTCCCTTTTTCTCTTCTCCAGAGAGCCATGTTTGTGGTTTGGTATTTGGTAATACAAATGTCAAGGGCTTGTGACCTAGTTATCTGTTTTCTAGTTCCCCTCCTTGGTTCTGATCTCCTTTCCGCATTTCTGTTCTCCCTGAACCTGCTTTTCTTTGTGCTGGGAGGGGAATACAGAATGTCATTCTGTCATCTGTGACTTGGTCATTGACTACCCCTTGGCCTCCACGGAACAAGCAGGGTCTTTAAATGGAGGTATCACTTCAGCTTCTAAGGCACAAGCCTAACGTGAAATTCCTCCTCCACCGCTCCGCAGAGCCCTGGGCTACGTTGTGGTTCCGGATGGGTTTGTGTCGCCCCTGAGGACAAGTGCAAAGGCAGAATTTTGAGATGCTGGGGGGTTGGGGAGGGGGACAAGGCTCGAAGCCAAGAGCGGAAAAGAAGGAGCTGTGCTCCTGCCCCTCAGGGCTCCAGGCCTGGCTTCCTGCGCCTTCCTCGGTGGCCTAGGAAGTGCTTGTCCTCACATCTGCCCCTCACCTGTGGGCTTGCCCTTCTCCTGCCGTTGACCCTCCTCACCCTCTCCAGGCACTTAACTCTAAGCTCATCTTTTAAAGATGCATCTGTGGTTAATTCTACCCCCTTCCCGTTTCTTCATCCTGTGTCTCCCCCCTGCCCAAATTAGGCCTTGACTGTCTACTCTGCTGGATTCTGCTACTAATACCTGACTCATCTTTAGTCCACAGGGACTGATATGAGGGGAAAAGTGGGAATTGATGTTATCTCGATAGAAATTGTGTGTGACTGAAAGCCTCAAAGTGTTTTGAGGAGGCACCCCAAACACAACCTGGCAACAGTGGGAGGCTGGGACGCTGCTGGGCTGCGGTGGGGAGCTGAGGAGTGGACTGCCAGGGGAGTTGTGGCTGTGGCGGGAAGGCACGCTAGACCACGTGTAAAGTCAGATGAACTGGGTTCTAGTCCACACCCAGCCATTTACTAGCTCTGAGCCTCACGTGCATCAGCTGAAGTTTAGGTGGTGCCTGCCACTCTGTCACCCTTAAAAATCCGATCCAGACCCGATTCCCATCAATTCTCCCTTCCAAACACTGCTCAAACATTTCTCTATCTCATCACCACCACCGCCATTCTCATCCAGGCTCTCATCTCTCACCTCAGATATTAGGATCACTTTCTCATTGGCATAGAGCAGGGCAAATTACTACTCATGTGCCAAATCCTGCCAGCTGCTCGTTTTTGTAAATAAAGTTGCATTGGCACACAGCCGCCCCCTTTCATTTATATTTTGTCTATGGCTGTTTTCTTGCTCTAATAGCAGAGTTGAAAGAGGTTGCAGCATAGATCTTACAGCCTTCAAAACTGGAAATATTTACTATCTGATCCTTTATAGAAAAAGTCTGCTGAACCCTGGTGTGAAGAGAAAAATGATGTGTCTAATTATTTTGATTCTTCCTCCTTTTCTGAACTCTTAATTTCCATCGTATTTCATTAGATTTTCATGTGTGTTTGTGTAAATGAAATAAACAAATCTATAGCTTCCCTTTTCTTGATTATACCTCTTACTTTGGATTTTTGTTGTATTGAATTGTTCAGACCTTCAGAAAAATATTTGAGAATGAAGATCAGAAATCCCAAACTGGAACCCCACCTTCACTCTGTCCCACTCAAATCCATTTTCCACTCAACAGCCAGAACAGTCTTATCAAAATGTGAATACATCACCCTGTTTAAAATCCTGTGGTGACTTTCCCACACCAGTCTCTGCTCCTTCCTTGGTGCACTCAGAACAAGACACAAATCTTCATATTGGCCTCCAAGCCCCAGTATGAGTTGAGCCTTCCCTGCTCCTCCTGCCCCCCTGTGTCCTGCCCTCTCTGGCCTTTTTTCAGTTCCTTACATGGGCTGTACTTTCTCCTGCCACAGTGCCTTTGCATATACTGCTTCCTCTACCTAGTATGGTTTTTCTCTGCCTCTTTGCTAGGTTAACTCTTCCCACTTGTCTTTCAGGTTTCACCATCACTTCCACAGAGAAGCCTTACCAGATCCCCATGTCAAATTCCACTGTCTTCACCCAGAGGTCCATAGGCTTTTCTTGATGGTACCGATCACAGCTGCTGTCTTACATTTCTTGGTGTTAATTTTCATATCACATCTTTGTTTCCCCACTAAACAATAAGCCCCCTGAAGGCAGGACCTATTTTACTTTCCAGTGTATCCCCAGTGCCTAGCATGAGGTTAGGAATTTGCCTGGTCTCTTCTCTGTAAACATTTGTGGGTCAACTGGGATAATGTACACAAAAGCCTTTTGTCCACCATAAGTCATTGTACAAATGGAAGGGACTATTCCTGTTGAGAACAGTTGGAGGACAAATAATTCTCTTTAACAGGGAGGTTCTATAGATAGTTCTGGAACATGGGAAGGGAGATATTGGAAGGTGCTTGAGGCAATAAAGTCTTCCCCTGCTCTTCTGGAAGATGGCATTGTGAAATCGAGAAAAATCTTAGAAATGTGTTCCAGAGGGTGTATTTCCGATTTACTCTTTTATTTTTATTTTTTATTGTAGTATAGTTGATTTACAATGTTGTGTTAATTTCAGGTGTACAGCAAAGTGATTCAGTTTTATATATATATATAAATATATATATATTCTTTTTCAGATTCTTTTCTATTGTAGGTTATTACAAGATACTGAATATGGTTCCCTGTGCTGTACAGTAGGTCCTTGTTGCCGATTTACTCTTGTTGGTGGAAGCCATTAAAATCTCTGTCCACCTGACAGTTTGGTGGTCAGTTTCAAAATATATTCACATACGCACCTAGAAAAGAAGTGAACTTCTCCAGGGAATCCTAGGGAGCAAAGAGTTCCATTTAAAACGTCATTAAAAAAAAGTGAACATTTATCCAACCCTGACATCTAATTTGCCCTTTCTAGATATTAATGTTGTAACCACAAACAAATGGCAGGTTCCAGGACACCAGGAAAAAGTAAACTTTTAAAAAGTCTGAAAAAACATCATTCAGGGGAAAAAATAAGTTAGAGTGGGAATAAAGTACAGACTGTAAATGTGGAAGAGGAAAGAAAAGCATTTTAAGAAATGACCTTCTTCTGGCTTCTGAGTTGTACCGAGTGGTTCGATATCATTAGCAAGATGATCCTACTGATTTTCTTTTATTAGTGTAGTAAACAAATGGAAATCTAAGCATTTTACCACTCATGGTGTGTTATTTCCTGTGGTTATAAATATATCCCTCTCACTTAGGCTGGGCAGCCACATGAGAGAAGGGGTCTTGAGCTATGCCCCTTAACCCTTGGGTGTCTGGCTTGAAAGGCCCATTTTCTTATTGTATTTCCCTTCTGGTGGCAAGGAGTGTTGGGTAGAGGGGAGGGCTAGAATACCTCAATAGTCTACTCAACAGGTCACTGTGACAAGTTACTCTCCCAGGGAGATTATCACCAGCAAATGCCCAGAGATTGGCTGCAAACTCTGCCAAGAGTCCACCCTCTTGCCTGCCAGGCCCCAGAAACACCTTGCTGAATCACTTTATGAGTGAGTCCCAAAGATCATGCAAGGTCTGTAGAGTCTGCTCCTGCGGGCTTCTGAGGGAGTGGGTTAGAAGGAAATGAATCAGGCTTTGAATTGTAACTTGCCCGGGCCAGTGTCTTTTGTACCCGGTGGGCCCTTAAATAGGTACCTTCAGTACTTGCGGAAGGAAAAGAAGAAAGCAAGAAGCATGAGGGGAGTAATGAAAAGAAGGAAGGGTAGATAGAGAGGAAAAGAAAGAACGAAGAGAAAGGAAAGGAAGAATGAGGGTGCATAAGGTAGCTTTCTCTGTGTAACAAAACACCCCCACGTTTAGGGGTTTAAATAAAGCCACAGCCATTTCATTAGTTCCCAGTTCTGGAGTCTACAATGTGGGCTGGGCTCAGCTGAATGGTCCTGCTGCTCCTAGTTTGCTCACTCATGCCCCCCACAGTTCACAGCCTGTCAGCTCGATAGCCCTTTTCTGGGGATTGGCACAGTGGTGGTGACTGGGCACTTGCCTTTCACCATCTGACAGGCTAGCTCAGGCTTGTTTGCGTGCTCACGTGGTGGCTTGAGGTTCCAAGAGCAGCAGGAAAGAGCAAACTTCCACACTCAAGCACTTTTCAAGCTTCTGCTTGCATCACATTTGCTAATGTCCCATTGGGCAAAGCCAGTGTCCGGCCCCCATTCAAGGGGTGGAGAAATAGACTCCACCTTTTGCTAGGTGGAGCTGCAGTCACACTGCAAATGGACGAGCATACTGGAATAGGGAGAATTTATGGCCAGTTTTGTAATCTACCACAGAAGGGAAGGGCTAGAACTTTCTTTGGCTGGCAGGGTCGGCAGAGATGCAGCAGTATAGAGTTTGAGTTTGAGGCCCTCACCTTGAATTAAAAAATGGTATTATAAATCACCAAGTTCCTATATTCCACAGTTTATCTGTCAAATAGGGCTAGATAATAATGTAACTTCTTACTCATTTCCAGTGGGAACAATAAAAACTTTATGGGCAAAAGTTCCCTTGTCTTTTCACTCTCTGGAATTGGACTAAGGAGCAGTTAAGTGTTTAGAACATCTCAAGTGGCAAATATATTTGGAAACAGAAAAATTTTAATGCACCAGCCTTCATTTCTAGCCCAAAGGTCAAATATGCAACCAGACTTAACAAAGGAAAAATTGACACGATGGTTTTCTTAGTTAATTGTTGGGACCCATTCTTACACGTACAGTTCTTTGTTTTTTCCTCATCTGTGTATCTTTTCGTCGTATTTTATTTCATTATTGAAAACATAATATCAAAACATAGTTCAAGTAGAGGAAAATGTCCAGCATCTATTGCTACCCAGTGGAAAGAGAAGTTAAGAGTTAATTCGAAGTTCTGATTTTACCAGCAACTTCTTCATATGCTCGAGTCTCCAGAGTCTCTCTGTTCTCAAGTTGATGAACTGTAGCTTTATTTCCAAGCCCACCAAGCTAAAGAGGCTGCCCAGAAAGCGGGTAACAGTGCCACTGGTATTCCAACTGTTTACAATTGATCAGGGACCATGAAAAGAAACTCATGCCTCACCAAAGAAAAATACCTAAACACCAAAAAACTTAAATACTGTGGAAAAAAATTGCAAAATGTGAAATAAAGAAAAAAAGGAACCTTATGTACTGAGCAAATGCCAGGTCTAGCAAACATAATGCTGGTCCTAGATTACTTACTGATTTAAAAACAGCAAAAAACTACAAAAAATTGTAAAATATAAAAACAAATTAATGCTTTATAGACCCTGGGAAAAAGAATTTTTGCAAAGTACAAAAATTTAAAGCATTCCTTTAATTTTGTAATTCTCTACTGTGGAATAACTCAGAATGTCACTTCTGTTTTGAATAACAGAATTGATAACTAAGCAAGGAAATGTAATTTGGATTATAAAATTCTTGCTTTAATAAAAATTCCTTATACAGTGGGGGAAAAAAAGAGTTAATTAGAAAACATCAGGCCTGGCAGTTGGGATTGATTTAAGGTGGTGGTAGGTATTTGAATTCAGTTTTCCTGGTGAAATGTTTTCATACAAATGGAGGAAAGTTCACCTCTAGTTAACTTAATACAGCTTAATGTAAGACTGCCATTAAAAAAAAATCAAGTAGATAAGCGTTCTTTCTGTGAAATAGTAAATTAATGCTCTGAGAAAGAATTCATTGGTATATCCTTGCATATGGATTCACTTTTAAGGTGGTAATTGTTTACACCGTGAGGAGAGGCATGCCCTAAGTTTTGAAACACCTTTAGTTCTGCCTTGTTGGGTGGAGGCCTGTGGTTGCCTCACCCAGAGGGTTGGGTCTGCTGATCAGAGAGTCATTCGAAGGTGGGTTTCTCACAACATGCTCTTTAATACCCGCTTCGCCAGCTCTGGGCAGAGGCAGCCAGCAGCGTTCTAGCTCTTGGAGTTCGTTTGGCAAGCCTCAAGCTAGGTCAGGGCAGGGAAGGAAACGAGAGAACCCCTAAGGGTAAAGGAGAGTAGAAGGGAAGAGAGGAAGACTGGACAGAGGGGAGGAGAGAAAGGAAAGCATTCAGTGCTGCAGAAAAAGAGCATGGGACCAACAGTTGCAAGAGGTCCACCAGATACTTTCCCTGGCCTGGTTCATTCCACGTCAGATGCAGCCTCACTGGAGTGACTAAGAGGTCATCTTTTAATTAATTAATTAACTTATTTATTTTTTTAAATGGAGGTACTGGAGATTGAACCCAAGACCTCATGCATGCTAAGCATGCGCTCTACCACTGAGCTCCAAGGTCATCTTTTTAAATGTTTCAGGAAGCAATTCGAAAAGCTCTCTTAGTCACTTCTACAATTTAACAATGCTCAATACCGGAACATTCTTCCTGTTGTTAATTTAAATCCCTTGGGCTATGCTTTAAGCTGCCTTTTAGACATTATCTTCTGCCCATGGCAGAGATGAAGACCACCTCGCTGCCGTTTGCTCTCTCTGAAGGCCTTGTATACATAGTGGATATTATCCATAATCCATCGTAACCTCCACCTAGACGTGCGGTGTAGATTTTTCCCAGTCTACTCACAGATATACTCTTGATACGTTTCATTGGTTGTCTGCTCCATCCCTCCAGGCCCCTTCTGGCTGTTCTCTGCTTTGCTCTTTATGCTTCAGCAACATCAGACTGATTCTAAGTCCTGCCCACTCTGGGCCAGTCTTTGGCTCTGTGACTTAATTTAGGCACTTTCCTCTTTTTGGAATGCTAATTCCCATTTCTTCCTGGAAAGGGAGCTGTGCATCCTTTAGGATGCAGCTTGACTGTTACCTCCTTGAGGAAACTCTCCTAGATCTGTTTCCCTACACCAGGTTAGGTGCCATTCCTTGGAGCTCTCGTTATGCCTGTGACAGAGCCTGCAGCTGGTTCATATGGCACTGTCAGAAAGCCTGTCATTTGGGATTCAGGCTCTAATGGTCCTCATGGCCAGTGGCCCTTTTGCAGGGTGCAACCTGTACGACCATCCAGAGTGGCCCTGTTCTTGGGCACACAGTAGGCATTCCGTGAAAGGGTGTTGAATTAATTATCCTTAAATTCTTTCAGAGCCATCTCACAATTGAACCACCTCTCTTGAGTGGAGGCATCCAAAACTAAACACACCAGTCTGTGCAGGTAGAGGTCCTGTTAGGTAGGGTCAGATCAGTAATGGGGCCACCACAAGGTCTCAGAATCACTCTTGGTTGTTCTTCGGTGGCAATACCCACCGCTCTGCAGCCAAGGACCTGCATGTTCCCCCGTATGTGCCCACAAGCCTAACCTTCACCATCCTCTCCATCTGTGCAATGTTCTTTCCTTACTTGGGCTTCTCTTTGCTTATTTCTGCTTTCATTCTCAATTTATCAAGGCCTTTGTCCTCTGGTCCTTCCTTCCGTGGTGTTGGTGTCATTGCCAGGAACAGTAAGCCACTCTCTGCCCCTCAATCTGGGCCACTAATTCATCATTAAGTTCTGAGTGAAGCACTGAGCCCTCCAGGATGCTGCATGTTTCTGGGTATTTTTATTCATTTATCTATCTATCTATCTATCTATCTATCTATCTATCTATCTATCTATCGTACTCTCCTGGTTGATCCTTGGACCAGCAATCACATTACCCAAGAGGGCAGTTGGAAACTGCCTGGGGCTGCTGTTACCTGTGCACTTTGCCCATTGTTTTGCTGATTATCCCAGGATATGTGGGCCCTGTGGTCAGCACCGAGGGCCTCTGAGCAGCCTATGAGCGCAGGAGTTCTAATTCTTGGATGCAGCCTCTCTGAGAGTTTCCTCTGCATTGGAGCAGGGCTCTAAGGACATACAGAGATAATTTCTTTCCCACCCAAACCACTTGTACAGTCTACTGGGCTTTTTAAAAAAAAATTTTTTTTTCTAGTCATGCTGCTATTACTCTGGGTTTTAGCCAGCTTGATAAATAGAGGAAGTTGGATGCATTTCCAGCCTTCCTGATGTCATGGTTTGGGGCAGTCCGCAACTGCGGGAGGTTTCAGTTAATCCTAGCAATTGGTGAGTTTGCTGTTCTTCTCTGAGAAGCTTCTCTGGTCTGTGCCAGGTCTTACATAAGTCGATATGGTTCCTTTTGTGACTTGCCCTTTCCTTTCAATGATGTAAGAAGCCCAAACATTGGCAGTCACTGTGTTTTGTTACTGGAGTGCTGGTGCTGATCCTGATCAGATCCGAGTCCGGCTTAGTTCCTCGTGGAGATGAAGGGTGGTGGACGGGTGGTGGCGATAGCGGCCAGAAGGGATCCAGAGGCTGAGAGATGTGCAGTTCTTTCATTAAGGTTAGGCCTCTGTGCCCATCAGCCATTTTCACATCATTGCTTTTGACATTCTTCTCCACAGCTTGCTCCAGTGGGTTCTTGCTCCCTGGCTGGGAAGCTTGGTTTCTTGGCTCTGAGACCAGAAGTCTTTGTGCTCCCAGTGGGGCCTTTCTAATTGTGTTAGAGCAGGGCCAGGGGAGATGGTGTCCAGCTGAGCAAGTGATGGCATTACCTCCTAGTCAGCCTCCCTCTGAGTTTGATTTATGAGTCCTGTTTGGAGAACCTGGATGGCTTGGCCCAGCCTCCCTCTGTTCTGCTTTTCTTTGCTAGGAGAAACATAAGTAGTACACTAATACGTGCTGGTGGTCGCTTGGGCTTTGGCCTTCGCCTCATCCCACGCCTCTCTGTGGAGGCTTGGTGGGTTTGCTTCCAGGCTGGTTCGTGTGCACTCACACTTGTCACTATATAAATTAGCATACGTATATATAGCTTCGCTTGTTTCTTAACATATCCTAGTATATATATATTATCAAGAGTTCTATACTATATTCACTTGACTTACATGTATTGACAATCTATATGTCAGTGCATATAGATCAACTTCATTTTTAGAGCATAACTAATATTCCATAATCTGGATGGGCCATCATTTATTTAGCTATTCATCTACTGATGGATACTTGGGCTTTCTTCCCCCCTCACACAAAGCTGCAATGGCAGTATTTGTTTGTATATTTTTGCGTATGTGTGTCAATACTTCTGTAGGGACGACCTCTGGAATTAGAATTTCTGGATCAAAAGATAATGCACATTTAAACATTCAAAACATAGCTAAACTACTCTCAAACTTCCATCAGTGGCGTATGCAAGAGTTCATTTCCCCACGTGCTCTCCAGCTTTGGGTATTATTAGGCTTAACAATTTTTTCATCCAGTGGGCAAAACCAATTTCACTGTTCCTGGCGCTGTTTTTCTACCTGAAAGTGTTCCGAAAGAGTAAAGAGAGCCTCATGTTGCTTATTAATAAACTGGGTTACCAGAAACCATTTAGCATGCTTTATTGTGGTTATCCATAAGGTTTTGGAAGAGGCAATGTACTTGAGTTGTGAAATTTCATCAAAAACCACTATGTAGAAAATTCTCATTTGCACAAATATGAAGTGAAATCATTTCCATACTCAAGTCACAATCGCTTTGTCTCTGTTTGATTTTTTAAATGTTTTTCAGTTGTTAATCCTGCTTTCATTCCACGTTGAGCATTGGTACATGTGTTTGTAATTTGTTCATCCTAGGACAGGACAGCATGCTTGGCTTTCATTTTTGTCTTCTTTAAACATTGCTTAATGAAGTCTTCCTGACATATTGGGCTTTCTTAAGAACTACTCCTTTTTTTTCCTCTTAAAGAACATATGATTAATAGAAACTCACAGCGACTCCTTATTTCCTCTTTGAATTCATATTCCGGATCCTCCTTGAGCATTGAACTTCTGTCTTAACAGTCTTTTGACTTAAACCAAGAGTAGGTCAGTTGGTTCCAAGAACACCCTCTAGATTGTTACCTCTTGCAAATCTTGATTTGAAAATCATTATGTCTGTATTTCACATGAGGAGATACCATGGTGTGAAGTGACTGTCATCTTGGAGCTAATAGCTGTACCGATGTTTTGGTTTTGAAGTAAAGCACAATGGAATATTGTGAAAGATACAAGTCAGGTTGTCAACAGTGCTCTCTTCCCTAGGTGGGCACATGATTTCCTTTTCCCAGCATGCATCTGCCTTGTCCCTCACTCAGGTCATTGCCAGTGACTCTGCCACCTGCTTTCAACTCTGAGCCAAACTCAGCAATCAATAAAGAGTTATTTATTTAGCCCCTGTGTGGAGAAAGAATTCTGCTTCTGGCTTTGGGGGCACAAGAGACATGAATGATCCAATCCTTGATATCAAGGACTTGAGGTTCTAGGGAAGTTAAGTCACAAAAACTGAAGAAATCGCTAACAAAGCATGATCTCTAGAAGGGACCACCCCACCTCTGGTCCTGTCACTTCATTGTCCAGTGCCACTATGATGCGGTTAATGAAACCTGAGACTACAGAGTAATTCCTGCTATTAAAACATTAACAAGGTCAGCCCCAAACTGGCTTTGGGCTGATCTTCCAGTTTATAATAAGTTCCTGAAGAACATGGTTTACTTCCTCCATTTCTTTTGTAACTCTGCTGCCAAGTTCAAGCCTTGGTAGACAGCAGGGGGTCTGTAGAGCCTTAGCTGATGTGCCGACCGCGGTATTGAAGCGTTATGGTGCCAAGAAGGCCCAGTTTCCGCTGATCTAATTATCTTTCTTGCATTTTCAGATTTGTGCAGTTTCTCCATCTTTTCTTCTAAACTTCCTATCAGGTGAGTGAGTCTATTTCTGTATGATAATGTTGTAGAAATGATGAACATTTTTGGGTTTTTTTTTTTCCTTTCCCCCCTTCATTTCAAACCCTTATCTCCTTAACCACTGTCTTCTTTTTTGTTTGTTTTTTCACTCCTGACTCCCACTTGGAGCCTTCTCTTCTTCAGACCTTTTCTTTTCCTTGGGAATTCTATTGTTGACCTATTTCTTCTTGGTAATCCAATTGTTTTTGAATAACTTTCAGTGGTGGGTACAGATTTTGAAATTACATGGTGCAGTAAAATCTGGAGAAGAAGAACGATCATTTACGTAGAACTCTTTGGGATTTTGTTTCACTGTTTTCCCCTTTCCTCTTTCCTGGACTGGCTTCCCTATCTGCAGTAGCAGTTCTCATGTTTTGAAATGGACCACTGAATTGCTCTCTCTCTTACCTAAAGTGCTGTGTGCATGCAGCTTCCAAAGGCTCCTCCCAGCCAGATTTCTGCTCCTAACTCCATTCTACATAGAAATTCTGAAGCCACTACTGACTTATACTTCCTGTTTCCTCTGAGGCTCATAAATAGTGATTATTTCTGGGACTTCACTGGTATAAATAATAAAAATCTTGTAACTGATGCAAATATTTATTATAATTAATTTAAATTATAATCATCCTATTATAATTTAGATGATAAATAATACACATAGTTATAATAAATGCTATAAAGTGACTGTTAGAAACAAGGTTAGAATACCAGAGCAGAGTCACACAGGTAGTAAACGGCCAAGCTGGGACTTGAAGCAGGAAAAAGCAAGGGAGGACACAGAAGACTGGTGAGTGGTTTGCTTTCCTTAGTACCTCACTTCCTCTCAAATGTGATCTCCTGAGGGTTCAAACTGTGTGCTTCTGCCCCATCCCTGCTTCCATCCCCTCAGGGCAGATCAACACCTTGAGGATACTTTTAAGAAGTCTCCTATTTCTCTACATATTGATAGAATTATTGTGCAGGAAGAGATTCCAGATGAAATAAATTTTAAAAATCTGTTTTGAGTGCCTACTGTGGGTGGAGTTGCATGCTGCGGGGGTTGGGGTGAGGTGGAGACCAACTCTGTATAGGAGAGGATATTATTTTCTGGTGCTTTGTTTTTAGGCCAAGCTGAGTCTCATGGACTATGAAGAGAAAGTGTCTTTAAAGTTAAAAAAAAAAAAATCACCATTTATTTGGCCACATCAATGACCAGTGAATCTAAGTAGTGGCTGTAAGCCCCCAAGGGAGGATAGATAGGTCTTTTTTTTTTCCCTCCCCACCCTCAACCCCTTTTCTCCTTTGGTAGCCAAAAGTTTGTTTTCTATGTCTGCGTATCTGTTCTGTTTTGTAAATAAGTTCATTTGTATCATTTTTTTAGATTCCCCATATAAGTGATACCATAAGATATTTGTATTTTTCTTTCTGAATTAGTTCACTTAGTATGATAATCCTTAGGTCCATCCATGTTGCTGCAGATGGCATTATTTGATTCTTTTTTATGGCTGAGTAATATTCCATTGTATATATAGCACTTCTTTCTCCAGTCATCTGTTGATGGACATGTAGGTTGCTTCCATGTCTTGGCTGTTGTAAATAGTGCTGCTATGAACATTGAGGTGTGTGTATCTTTTCAAAGTATGAGTTTTCTCTGGATATATGCCCAGGAGTGGGATTGCTGGATCATATGGTAAGTCTATTTTTAGTTTTTAAGGAAACTCCATACTGTTCTCCATAGTGGCTGTGCCAGTTTACTTTCCCACCAACAGTGTAGGAGGGTTCCCTTTACTCCACACCCTCTCCAGCATTTACTGTTTGTAGACTTTTTGATGATGGCAATATCTGTCTTATTTATAATAGTCTCTTGAGTCCATAGCATAGTACCTTGTATATAATAGAACCTCAATAAATACTTATAAACTAGATGAATGAATGCAAGAAATAATATGAAATCTATTTACCTTTAGTACTGGAGCAAACTATAAAACTGTTTTCTAATTATGCTTGTAATAATTGCTAACACTTCTTGTCTATACTAAGACCTTCATTATCTTACATCATTTCATCCCTACAGAATCCTATGAGGTAGATCCTATTGTTACCTCCATTTTTTCAGATGAAAAATTTAGGTCCAGGAACAGGCCAAGGTTACAGTGTAGGTGGTGGAGCTGGGATTTGAAGGCAGGCAGATGACCTCCCATGCATGCTCTTGTACTCTGCTATTCTGTCTGTGTGTTGAACATACTTACTGTGAGTCTTAGGGGAGCAGCCTGAGGAGTGGAGAGAGAGAAAGTGGGCTTTCGCTTTGCCTTGGGTAATTCACACATGGGTAATCAAGAGGATGGATGGTAGATTGCAGGTGGGATAGTGGAGAAATTTGGAGATGAGTAAGGGGGTTGAAAAATATTAACACCTTTGACAAGGTTTTGTATTTGTTTACTTTAAGTGCATAATTTATTTCTAATCTTACATATCTGATATTGATCCACTTGTTTTAGTGAATAAAGCTTCCTTTTTTCCTCTGATTAGAAAGCACTTGATGCCTAATAAGATAGTCATTTTACCCTGTAAAGACCAAGCAAATCATTTTCCTGTCATTTGCTTCTAGAGACGTGAAAGCTTCATATTACAATCGTGCTGTATAGTTCACCATTGACTTGACTTTGTGCTATGACAAATGATACCCAAAGCTGCCGTTTTGAAGTTCATATTCAGCACTTAACAGTCAACTCAGTTTCTGTTCTCTTTAGGACATGGGTTTTTTTGGTTTTGGGTTTTTTTTTTGAATTCGGGATGCCCATTTCTCCTACTGCAGCGTTGCAGGCTGGCTTTAGTTCTTGGTGACTTTATCTTCAAAAAAATTTTGTTGCTGAAGTTTGGAATGGTTCCTTTTGTCCTATATTTATTCACATTACCCCAGTTTACCAGATTTGAAATTGCTGCTAGAGATTTTTGTGAGCATTCCAGAGAATTCTGCAAATAGTCTCATTTGATTTATAAACGGGTAAAAATGGGAGGCCTTTCCTTGTCAGGTTTTGGCAGCAGGGTCTCCTAGCCTGGTGAGGATGACTTAGGCTGTGCTCTTTTTCTTTGTTCTTTGAGGTTTTGTGAGGTTGGAATTCCCGTGAAAACATCTGGGCCTGGAGTGTTCTTTGTCGGGAAAATTTTAAGACTTTTAATGGTCATATGTCTATTCAGGTTTATTATTTCTTTTTGATTCCTTCTTGGTAAGTTATATTTTCTTCCCTAGGGATTTGCCCATTTTCATCTAGATTCTTTAAATTATTGAATAAAGTTGTCCTAAGATCCTTTTATCTTTTATGTTTATACCGTTTTCAGTTATGCTGCTTTTTAAATTTTTCCTGTTGGTTATTTGCTTACACTCGTTCTCTCTCTTTCCCCCCTCCCTCTTTTAATTTTGCCAGAATTATCTTTCTAAGGAACAGCCTTCACTTTGTTAATAACCTTTATTTTATGTCTTTTATGCCATTATTTTATGCTTTTATTTTTATTATTTCCTTTCTTTTCCTTCTTTGGGTTTATTTTGTGTGTAGGATGGTTTCCAAATGGGAGATGGATGGGTCACCCTGGACGGTGAAGGTTAATGTTTAAGTTTTTCAAACTTCTTGAGGAGCTTAACTTATTAATTTTAAGCCTTTCTCTTTTTAAAATATGTACATTTTAAATGTAAATTGCACTCTAAAGATCTTTAGCTCTATCCCGTATGTTTTGATATGTAATGTTTTTATTATTGATCCAGTCAGATATTTTCTAATATATGTTATGACTTCTTGACCCCAAAATATTTATTAGATAACAGTTTAACTTTTTATTATAGCTTAATTGTGTTGTGGTCAGAGAACATGTTCCTTTTCTTTTTTCTAAATCTGAAAAATGTTTTTGAGACTTCTTTTATGGCCTGGTTGGCTTTCAAAAATATTCTATGTATAATTGAAAAGGTTATGTATTCTGGAGGGTTCATAGGTGGTCTTTAAGTCAGGTCGGTTAAATGTGTCATTCAAATATTCTATATCCTTAGTGACTTTCTTTGAATTTTATCAATTGCTGATAGAGATGTGAATATCTCTCAGTGTGATTGTGAATTTGTTCTGTTTCTACTTATATTCTGTCAAAAACACTGCTTTGTGTATTTTGAGACTATGTTATTAGTTGCGTTCTATTAGTTGCATGTAAATTTGTTTAGTCTTCCTATTGAATTGAACCTTTTATGAATGAACCATTTTATTTATAGGTAATGCTTTTTGCTTTAAAGTATAATTTGTCTGATATTAGTGGAAACATACTAATTTTCTTTTCATTGTATTAGCATTGCATATCTTTTCTATCTTTTTATTTTCAAACTTTCTGTATCATTATGTTCTAGTTGTATCCATAGAAGTAGCATATAGTTGCATTTTGTGTTATTTTTCAGTCTGAAAATCTTTGCCTTTTAATTGAATCATTTAGTTCATTTATATTTAATGAATCATTGATTTGTATGTGTGTTTAAATTCACCGTCCTCTTTTTCTTCTCACCATTTTTTGTTTCTTTTTCTCCTCTTTCTTGCCTTCTTTCAGAATGACTAAGTATTCTAAAAATCATTTTCCCTGCTCTACTAGTTAAAGAATTATATACCCTACTTCTATTTTTTCAGTAGCTGCTATAGAAATTATAGCATCTACTCAGCTTTTCAATGTCTGAAGATAATCAATACCTTTAGTCTCATCTAGGATAATATAAGGACCGTGGAAGACTTTAATTTTTTAATTTCATTTTTTCATCTCCTAGTTGATACATTCAATGTAGTTGCCACGTTTTGTTGTTTGTTTTTGGGGGGAGGTGGAGGTAATGAGGTTTATTTATTTATTTATTTTTAATGGAGGTACTGAGGATTGAACCCAGGAACTCATACATGCTAGGCATGCACTCTACTGCTGAGCTATACCCCACCCCTTAGTTGCCATATTTTTATTCTATCATGTTTCACTTATCCTTGCAAGAAATTATTAATGTTTTGTATAGTCAAAGTTCATTTGGATTTATCAGTATATAGTGCCACACTTAGCTCTGGGTAACTGGGACCTCTGGCCTGTGTCTCATGCCTTAGATATCCCCTCTCTGGCCCTTCACTAGTCATACCTCTCTCCAAAGGATGAGAACTTTTTGATACAAAGAAGGCATGCCCATGTTGAACCTGCTTCCCTCCTCCCCAACCCTTGCTTCTAGATCATGCTCTGGTAACCCAGGAGTCTGGAATTCCCTATCCAAACATTCTGTGCCTATTTTCAGGACCTGAGCAGTCCTCTTCCTCAGGCTAAGCCATGCTGCAGGTGTACATACCTCTAGACCTAAGGGATGACCAAGGGTAGCTGCTTGAAGGAGAGAGGGGGGTTTGGATCTGTGGACTGGGGTGTCTACATCCACGTGCACAAAGCCTCTTGTAGTTTGAGATAGAGCCTTTAGTGAAGAATAAAGGCAAACTGGACCTCCTTTCTAATTCTTGACCAGTATATTACAAATGTTAGGGATGGGTCTGGTCACATACAGACCACTTTCTTTGTTCTTCATTCCTTATTGCATCTTAGATCTTACATCTTTTGCCTGAATATATCTTTTAGGATTTATTTCAGTGAGGATTTGCAAGTAGTAAACAATATCACAGGTTTTGTTTGCCTTCTGGTTTCCATTGTTGCTTCTGAGAAGATAGCTGCCAACCTAACAGATGTTCCTTTGAAGGTTAACTCTTGTTTTCTCTGGCTACTTTCAAGTTTTTTCTCTGTGTCTTTGGTTTTCTTCAGTTTCACTATTTTGTGTCTAGGTGTAAATCTCTTTTTTTTCTTTTGGAGGTTCTTTGGGCTTCTTGGATCTGTGGATAGGTTTTTCTGTTTTCGTTTTTACCAGTTTGGGGTCATTCAGTCATTATAATTTCAAACATTGACTCTTCCTCATTCTCTCCTTTTGAATTTTGTTTAAGTGTATGTTAGATCTTGTATTTCTTTTCTCCACATCTCTGAACCGTACTTTTGTACTTTGTATTCACAAATGGAGCTCAGGTTTGCTTCATTAGGCCCATACCCTCAGGCATCAGTGGCTCCTTCCCTTATATTACTTCCCTCAGTTCCTGCTTTAGCTTCACCTTTGGCCTGGTGATTCTTTTCTATATTGTCATCAGTCTGATACATTTAAGAAAATGCTTTTAATATTTTATTCATGATTTTTAATTGTCTTCAGCAAAAGGTTTGACCTAAATAACCTAACCCAACATATTCTTGAAACACTGAAGAAAAGTTTTAGAGATATTTTCTATATCAGGATCTTTTAGTAGAGTTCAAATTGAAATTTGATTATACTTTTACAAATAGTTTCCTATTTAAAGTAGTTAAAAATGTAACCAGAGACTCTAAAAAAAACCCCAAAAAACCCTAAGATTCTGACTTCTTTGACAGTTGATTGATCAAAGTCAATTGCTTTTTCACTTTTTGGTTCTTACTTTATCCATACTGAGAACCTCTTCAGTACCGCCCTTTATTATTTCCCCTTGTACTGGTCTTATTAGCCAACACTGATGACTCAATGTAAGTATCTCAAAGGCATAAAGTTTTCTAGAAGATTTAGGGAATCTCTTGTTACTCGGGTCAAAAATACTGATCATTGCATGCATTATAGCAGCCATGGTGTAATCAGATTACACTAGTTAACCTGTGGTAGCAGATAATGACCCTCATCCTTGCCTGCTCTACAGTGGTATTATTTCCCTCCTTTTTAACCATACTTCTCTTTAACTATTCTGTATCTAGATAAGTTAGATTTATTGCCATTCAAGTTTGCACTGATGACATGCGTTTTTAAAAATATGATACTTACACTATTTAATGAAATTGAAGAGATCTAGAACAATTTCTTGGAGTAGTATAGGCAGGGCCATGGTAGTCAGTTATGTGGCTTATGTACTGTTCAACCCTAGGGGTTGCCATTTACATCAGAGTCTGCAAGCATAGGAGATGAATCTGGGATAATCTTTAATGAGTGGTTATCTAGTGTCAAGGTCTAGCTTTTACTGTTTAAATGCTAGCACATATTTTTCTTTGCGGTTGATGTTATCTCCCCAGCCATCCTCAGCACCTTGATATTTTGCTAAGAACCAGTGGCTATTAAAGTCATCTTTGTTGATGACCTACATGGCATTGAACTAATCCAATTTGCACCAGAAGATGAAGAGAAGTTCCAGCTGAAAAAGATAAAAATGACTTATATATAATGAATAAGGGTTTCAAAATCCACAGATTTCCCTCTTTGATCAGTGACCCCAGAAATCTCATGACCTAGCAGGATGTTCTCTAGTTTATGCAGAAGGCAGTAGGAGCTGCACTATTTTAAATATATCATAAAACTTCTTCTCTTATTAGGAAATATATGTTCAGCTTTGAAGATACATATTCCAGGCTTGACAATGGAAAGCAGTCTTTTCAGTGGTGCCAGGTCTGTAGTAAGTTCTTCCTGATCCATATTCTCTTTTCAAGCTACTTACTGTAATCACCCTTCATTCTAGCCTTTCCTGCTGTCATCTCAGGGTTGAGTACAAGCTCTCTTCAGCGGAAAGGCATGGTTTATTTTGATCAGAGGCCCAAGTCACAGCACATATTAACTGGTCACTGTGCACCATGACTAATTTAACTTTGACCATATCTTACATACCACTCAGGCCTCGCCCTAGGAGTTGGCAAAGCTCAAGAATGAGTTTGCAGAAATTTTGAAAATTCTATAATAGCATTTTGAGTTGGTTGATTCATTTCACCTGATGGACTCAAAACAGTTTACTTCTAAGGAGATAAATTCTCAGGAGGCTAGCATTGTGGCCTGGTAGAAAGAGTAGGAGTCCCATCAAACAGCCAAATGACCATGACCCATCCCCAAGAGTATGCTGGGCCTCTTTCTCTAGCTGTAGAATGAGGGTCTGAGGCTAGGTAAATTCTGAATTCCTTTCCAGAAACAAACTGCTCTGATACTCTTCCCAGAACTAAAATTATATACTTATGCAGTTAATCTTCTAAGTCAGCTCTGTGAATTCCAGGTAGCATCAAATCTAAGGCATCATTTGTATAGGAGAGTTTTTTTGTAGAGGTTTGGTTCACTAAATGTAGCTTTAAAAAGATAAAAAAAAAAAAAGCGAATGCTTTTCTAGGGAGAGCTGAGTGCTGAAATTAAAAATAGAATAATTGTTAAACTTTCATATGAAAAATTTTATGACATACATGTAAGTGTATAATTCAGTGAATTTCAGGATTTCAGGAACTGAGCACAGCCATGTAACCAGCACACAGAATATTACCTGAACCTCAGAAGCCCCCTTGTGCCCACTTCTAATTACTACATCTTCTCCCCTGTTCCAAGGATCATCACTCTCCATCGATTAGTTGTGCCTGCTTTTGTTCCTCATACGAATGGAATCATGTACAGTATGCACACCTTTATGTCTGGCTCCTTTATCTAACATTGTATTTCTGAGATTCATCAATATTATTGCGTGTAGCTGTACCAGATAAATTTTCCTCCAGAGAGACATTGCTATATCTTTGCACGACTGCATTAACATTATCATTTGAGTGACTCATTTGGGAGGGTCACTAATATGCCATTATGAACAGAGAGAGGACAAAAGTACTGAAAAGGAGCGACAAACCAGAGGCATTTTACAATTTATTAACATAGCGTGTTATTAATATATAAATAATTTACAATATTGATTTTTAAAATATAAGCCCTCTTTGGAAGGAGAAGGATTCACCTCCTGGTCTAAGATGTTATCATGCTGTGTCCAAGGAAAGAATCACCCCCTGGTACTGGCAATGGCTATTAAATTACAGCAGTTTTTTTTTTCTGGCATTCTTTTTTATTGAAGTATAGTCAGTTTGCAATGTTGTGTCAATTTTTGGTATACAGCATAATGTTTCAGTCATACATATGCATACATGTATTCCTTTTCAGATTCTTTTTCATTATAGGTTACTACAGGATATTGAATATAGTCAGGATTCTTAAAGATTGCCAGCTTTTCCTTGAGACTGAGAAATCGTGATTCATTCCCATCTTCCCATGTCCTCATCCCTGTAATCCCTACAGTATCTTACCCTGCATGTCCAAGGTGCAAAATAGGTATTTGTTGACTGACTGGAGAGTACAGCTCGCATTCACAGTGCCAGGATCTCTTGTTTACTCACCGCGGCCATAGTCTCAGGCCGGTGCTGTTATCACAATCAGCTAGATGGGGAATCTTGCCCATTGGAAATAACTTGTCCCAAGTCACTCAGACATTGTGTGGCTGAGCCAGGACCTTTGACCTCATGCTCCTTAGTCTTCACCCTGCTGCCTGCACACTGTCTTGGGCTGGGATGACGGAAGCTGCAGTGGTGGCCGGGTTCATAGTGCCCTGTGGCCAGGAGCTCTGCCAGCTGAGAACACACAGCCTGGTCTATCCCAGACCCTTCCCCGGTGGCCGTGTAGAGGGAGCCTGCTCAGTGGGTTCTCACTGCACCCCTGCTTGTGCCTGAGTCTGTGGGTGGGTTGTAATTTCCTGGCTGGCTTCTTCCTCCCTCAGCATCCCACACCAGCACCTGCTGCTGGTGCTGACTGCTCGTCATGAGGTTCTGTTGGCCAACTCCTCCTCTATGGAAGGACTGGACACAGCCTGAGCATTTGCGGCTTTCTCTGTGTGCCGGGCTCCTCCCGGCCCCTACTCCACCTCCATCACATGGATTTCATCTAGTTACCGCCTATTCAACCCTCATATCTCATCTGCTCTGTGTTGGTCCTCAATGAATATTTGTTGGAATAAATGAATGCATGAATAATAAATAAGACTGTTAAACTCAGTTCTGATATAAACTTTGCTTTTTAAAAAATATTGACTCTGCCTTCCTGACTCCTAAAAATGCAAGCGATGATAATGAATCAACATGTAATAAAGGGGAAGTGCAATGTACCCATCCTTTTACAGTATAAGACATAAATAGGGGTAGATTATTTATAAGATTCCGTGACCTCTTCTGATTCTTAGCATAGTATTTAACCAGCCTTTATATAGTGATAATACTTATATATGCAGTGTTTTGTGTTTTTAAATTCTTCTCTTGATATTTTGCATTTGTTGAAGTTTTCCGTAAATCCACATGGACTACCTTGCTTATCATTTTTATTAGAATATAGTATTCCACGGGGTGGTCCTCCCATGATAAACATGGGTTTCGCTTTTGGTAGCCAGTGCCCACCTGATATTGCCAATTCTCTGGAGCTAGGGTAATTTGAAGGCAGCAGGATTGCAGGTTGCCTTGGTTGAGGAACTGACCTTTTGGGCATTGCTGTGTCATGATTATGGCAAGCTGTGATGATGTGTTTTCTCCTTATTTTATTCCAGGATGTTTTTCTCTGGCGGGCAGTGTGGCCATGTTGGCAGACCTGAAGAACTTTTACTGACGTTCAAGATATTCCTTGTCATCGTTTGTCTTCATGTTGTTCTGGTTACATCCCTGGAAGGTAAGGTGCTTGTTTTCTTTCATCTTTTTTTTTTTTTTTCTGTTTTACCTGTGTGTGTGTGTGTGTGTGTGTATGTATGTATGTGTGTTTATTTAGGTTTTTTTTTTACTGTGGTAAAATAAACATAACATAAAACTTACCATTTTAACCATTTTTAAGTATATAATTCACTGGCACTAAACGTATTCACAATTTATGCAATCATCACCACTATCCATTTCCAGACCATTTTCATCATCTCAAATAGCTACTTTGTACCCATTAAACAATAACTCCCCTCCCTCCCATCCCGCATAAGCTCTATTTTATCTCTATAATTTTGCCTGTTCTAGGTAGCTCATATAAGTATAAGGAATCATGCAATATTATCCTTTTGTGTCTGGGTTATTTCCCTTAGCATAATGTTTCTAAGGTTATCCATATTGTAGTATGTATCAGAACTTCATTCCTTTTTAAGTCTGAGTAATGCTCCATTGTATGTACAGACCACATTTTGTTTATCTATTCCTTGTCATTGGACATTTGGGTTATTTCCACTTTTGGGCTATTATAAATAATGCTACTGTGAACACTGGTGTACAAGCATCCGTTTGAGTCCCTGCTTTCAATTCTTTGGGGCATATATATACCTAGGAGGAGAATTGCTGACTCATATGGTAATTCTATATTTAACTTTTTGAGGAACTGCCAAACTGTTTCCCACAGTGGCTGCACCATTTTACATTCTTACCAGCAAGGCACGAGGATTCCAGTTTCTTTATATCCTCACCAACACTTGTTATTTTCTGTTGTTTTGATAATGGGTGTGAAATGGTATCTCATTGTGATTTTTATTTGCATTTCCTTAATGATTAGTGATGTTGAACACCTTTTCATGTGCTTATTAGTCATTTGTATATCTACTCGAATCTTTGGCCCATTTTTGAATTGGGTTGTTTGGGGGTGGGTTGTTTGGTTTTGTTTGGTTTGGTCTGGTGTTGAGTTTTACGAGTTCTTTGTATAATTCACTCTTTTAATAGTGTCCTTTGATGTATAGAAGTTTTACATTTTGATGAAGTCCAATTTATCTATTTTACTTTATTGCCTGTGCTTTTGCTCTCATATCCAAGAAATGTCACGAAGACTTTCCCCTATTTTTCTCCTAAAAGTTTTATAGTTTCAGCTCTTACGTTTAGGTCCTTTGATCCATTTTGAGTTCACTTTTGTATATGTTGTAAAGTAAGGGTCTAGCTTCATTCTGTTGCATATGGACATCCAGTTTTCCCAGCACCATTTGTTGAAAAGACTGTCTTTTCCCCGTTGAATGGTTTTGGCACCTTTGTCAAAAATCAGTTGACCATATCTATGTGAGGGTCTATTTCTGGTCCTTATTTGTTTCTGTAAGTACCTACTTGAAGGCACTTATGCATGGAAATTTAAGGGAAGTAGAGAATCACCCTAATGAAGCAGCATGGTTTTCAGAAAAAAAGAATCTTTAGAAGCTTATGAAACAAGGAGAAAAGGTACCCGAGGAAGGCCGTAAAAAGGTCACAAATCCCAGGGCTGCGATGTCTGCGTACATTTGCCCCAAAATACAGTGCTGTGGGAATATCAAGAATCATTATTTAAGAAGACATTATTAAGGACACACAGAGAAATACCTTTCTCATTTGGAAGAAAGTTGCAGGGCCAAGGAATCTTTGTTGGATAAAGCAAATATCTCCTAGCAGCAAACAACAACGTAAGCACAACACACACACACACGCACCCAAACTAAATGGAAAACTTCCCAACAGACTAAAACACAATTGACAATCCTTCAAAAGTAGGCACTGGGGCATATTGTCAAGAAGCCACCATACTTTAGAAAAAGAAATGACAAGAGCTAAATGTTCATTGACTGCATTGACTGTGTACAATGTGCTGGGCCCCTCAGTGCATTATACACATCCATTCTCCTGAGCTCTCAACCACATCTATTAAAGGGAGATCCTCGTCTTAGCACCATTTCCCAGATAAGAAACTGAGGCTCAAAGGGGTAAGTAACTTGCTCAAGGGAGTGGTCCACCCCTGAGTTTTTTGCTCATAACCACAAAACCAGAATTCTCAAGCTTGAATGTACATTGGAATCACCTAGAAGGCTTGTTAGGGCATGGATTCCTGGGTCCTTCCCTCAGAGGTTTTGACTTAGTAGGTCTGGGGCGGGACCTGAGACATGATGGTTCTAACAAGCTCCCAGGTGATGTTGATGTGACTGGTTCACAGATGATACTTGGAGAAACACCGAGTATACAACCGGCAGGAGACATAAGTAGGGAGAGAGAACGCCAGATCTATATCGTGGGATACAAACTCTGTTGCAGCCATGTGATGTTTGTGTAAACTGTGCTTGCATACATCATCTCCTTGGGGCATTAAAACATCGCTGTGGAATTGTCAGGGCAAAAATCAAATATCCCTACTTTACTGATGAGTAAATGTCCCCAGGGACATTATTGGTTAGGAAGCGGCGGAGCCAGGCTAGATACTAGATCTTCGGTCTCACGTTTCAGTGCTTTTTCCACCACAGGGTAGATGAAGAAGGAAAATGGAACACAAGGGGAAAAAAATCATCAAAACGAAAGCTGCTTGGTAGAAATAAGTCTTTTGGAAAAACTATATTTAAAAGTGATGCAAACGTGGCAGGTCAACAGGAGAGTTCATGGCTCTGAAACCAACCAGAGTAGGGAAAACCTGAGTGGATGCTGAGGTCGCTGAATGCATTTCTTGCTCTGGCTCGCCGATGAATTGATTTCTGAGGCAGAGGTTCTCACGATGTGGCCTCAGACCAGCAGCATCAGCATCACCTGGGAGCAGTCTAGAAGTACAGGTTCTCAGGCCCCGCCTAGAGAATCGGAAACTCTGAGGGTAGGGCCCAGCAGCCTGTGTTTTAACCAGCCCTCCAGGTGATGTCAGTACATGCCCAGGCGTGGAAACACGATCTTAAAGAATTGACTGAAACATTACTGCTGGCAGAGTGATACAGGAGAAAGGTGGTGAGATCTAGGGAGAGAGCCCTCCGCATGCCTGCCATCTGCTATTTGGATGATCTTGATTTGCCACTAGCCCAATATGAGCCTCTATTTCCTCATCTTCAAAATTGGTATAGTCGTGAGCTCCCCTAATGGGCTTTTATAAGGCTCAGTATATGTTAAAAAGAAAAAAACTCCGTGAAGGTGGAGGTTTTTCCTTTTCTTTTTTCCCCCAGCTTTATTGACATATAACATTGTGTATGCAAAGGTTTTTTTGAATGAAGTGTTTGGGGCTGGAAAGGGCTAAATAGGAGTTCATTATTGTCTTTCAGAACACCCACTAAGAGTATTCATGCATGTTATTTAATACTCACTTTGATAATATTTACCTTGTGCCAGCCACTGTTCTGAACCTTTATAAAAGGCTAACTCATTTAAAGTTCACTCAATAACCCTTTGAAGTAGGCACTGGTATTAGCTCCATTTTACAGACAAGGAAACTGAGGCACAGAAAAGGAGTAACACCCTAGGTTAAACATTTTGGTCACAGAGCTGCAATTCAAACTCAGGCCATCTAACCCAAAGTCTGTGTGTTTACCCACTGAGCTGTCCTGTCTGTCAGCATTCTTAACCTCTCTGCTACACCAGGCTCAGTTGTTTGGTGGTTGTGCTTGGTAGGTTAAAAATAAAGGTGGAATCCACTGAATGTTGGACTAGATCATCCACATGCTTTATAGGCACCATCTCCCTGAACAACTTTGGACTGAAGCAGGTTCTCTTCAGTTCAGGCTGTCTTAGATCTGGTCTTTGATGAAGGCCAAGGGGACTGATCCACTACTTCTACGCTAGATAATCAGTTGTGTGGTAATGAGTGCCTACTGTGCGCCCAGCATTACCGGCTGCTGAGAGAACATCATCTCTGACTCCAGAGAATTTACACTCTAGTTGGAGGGACGTGACCATGACACGTGAGAACAATACAAACTATAACTAAATCCTAGAGTGTGAGTCAGGGCTATAGGGCTCTAACATATGTGGCCAAATTGTGGATTAGTCTAGTTAAATGTTAAGCCACCTGTAGTAGGTGCTATTGGTGCTCTGCCCATCTCCCTGTGGCCCACCCCAAAGAGGTCATCTACAGACAGATCCTGTGCCTGCTGTTGGCTCCTATGTCTCTCTGACTGAGAGTGATCTGTGCCCATGGGCCATGCTTGGCCTGTGCATGGAACAAGCTGGAGTTCCAGCTAGAGCGCCAGGGAGTTAACACCCCAAAATAGTGAGGAATGTGAGTTGGTGTTTACCTATGCCAGCTTCCTTGTCCCGTGGCGGGACAATGCTGAGGTGTGTTCTATACACCAAGTAGATTGTTGGATGGAGCCCCAGTTGCCCATAGTAGCCACGTGCTCATTAATGTACCCATTGTTGACTTTACTCCCTTCCCTACCTCATTTACTCCCTCCATCTGCTTCCTGGGGTCATGCTTGTTTGGAAACACACTCATCTTCCAAGGTCCAGCCAAATATTACTAGCTCTATAAAACCTTCCCTGACCACTTCAGAAGAATTCATCTCTTTCCCCAGTGCTCACTTTTCTCTTTATCTTTTTATACTTATTTTGTAGATGTACTCCATTTGCATCATGAGTCCTTTCAGTGCACTATGAGGGGCGGGTGAGAAGGGAGGATGAAAGCTTGATAAGGTGGGTGGGAAACTAATGGGATGGAAACTACTGAGTCCTGAGGGCCCGCTCTGGGGCAGGCCCTTCTAGGTGCTTTATGTATATCATCGCTTTTAACCCTCACAAAAACTCTTTATGGTAGATGCCATCAGTCTCAGTTTGCAGATGAAGAAACTGAGTGTCAGAGAGATTAAGTCCTTTGCCCAGAGTCACACAGCTCGGAGGATTCCCCATCGCAGTCAGTAGCCTGTTCTGTTCATACAGTACCAGGTTGCCCAGTAAGTGTGTGAAGACTGCATGAACATGTTGCTGAGACATGGGAAGAAGATGGAGAGGGAGCCTGAGGTAGACCACCGGGGAGCGGCTGTTCCCCCCAGCTCTGGTGGACGTGAACTGCAAACACAGTAGCTTCACCCTGGAAACCTGAGAGATAACTCAGCTCTTGACAGCGAGGAGAGATAGATATTGACACTCTTTTGTTAAGCCACTGGTCAACAGAGAGAAGCCTTAGACCTTTAACACTTCCAGTTGTGTAACTTGGTGATGTTTGAGAGTCATTCTTGGTCTACCAGAAGCCCAAATGAGCTTTGGCAGGTAACTATACTTGACTCCAGCCTCTAGTTCTTTTGGGCTGTGCCAATCCTTTTTTCTTTTCTTTGGTTTTTTTTTTTTTTTTTTTTCTGTCTTCCAAAGAGGTCTTCTTTTAGGTACAACTATTTTCCAGAGGATGAGATGACGTAATAGTGGAAGATGGTTATAATTTCATTCTTGCAGAGTTGTCTTCCCCATTTGGAAACAATTACACATTTGAGCCAGTTTGGTGATCTCATGAGCTATAATCCCAACTTACTCTCTTTCTGGGTTGGGTCTAGATCTTTCTGTGCTGCAGGCATTTCCAGTGATAGACTTCTCTATAATTCCCCGTCTCCAAGGCCTCAGTGTTTTGTCTTCTCTTACCCTCTCATGCTTTCTCCATCCTTGTTTTTCCTTGTGTAACACATATTGGAGCTGGAGGAAGTAGACTATATACTCCTGAAAGGCAGGGAAACTGTCTTCTTTGACTTTGTGCTCTAATACCAAACCCAGTGCCGGTCTCCTTGTCTCTGAATTTCCTATGTGTGAAATTGAGGTTAGAAATACCATAGTGGTGATCTGATACTCAGCCAACCGCCCAACCCTCCCAAATCCCACAATTTGGTTGTGCCCTGGCTCTTTCCCTGGCAGGTGGAAGTGGTGACAAGGGATGGTAGAGACTCTAGATGGCTTGAGGGGGGAACTGAAAGCAGAGGACATTGTGTCCCACTTCTCACTTAGAACGCCGGTAAGAACTCTTCACAGTGGCCTGTACATCAACACAGGGCAGTGGTGATGAGAAATGCTGACACAGTGTGCTTAGGCAAAGAGAAGGCTGGAGGTGGTATCCTCTCCAAGTTTTTCTCATCTCCTGTGTGACACGGTAGGGATTCTCAACTGTCCTCATATTCCTAGTAGGTAGCTCTGTTGAGAGCCAAGGGCAGGGACAGGGCTGTAAAGATGAGGGTGTGGACAACTTAGACCAGGAGCCAAATGGAGGATGTGACAGACACTCAGTGGTGAGAGCTGAGGGGACTTGGGTCAGCAAGAGAGGGACCCCCAGGCTGGGGTGAGATTCTGAGAAAGTAGAACATGGGGCCCACTGGACATAACCTTCCGCAGTGGATGCCACCTGGACCCCCAGGAACCCTGGGGGGTGAGGGAGATCTCTGGAGAAGCCACTGAGAACCCAGGGCTCACTACAAGGTGAGCTCACAGATCCAGGCCCCTTCTCCCTGCTGCAAGAAGAACTGTAGTACCCCAGTCCTAACCCAGAAGCCATCCTGACTCTAGAAGGAAGAGGAGGGAAAACAAAAGATTGTGTGTTAATCCAGAAGACATTGAGTTAACTCAAGGCCATTGTAGAGCAGAAGAGAGGGCTACCTTAAATCATCAAGTTTAAGGATCCCTTTCCTGTACCTCTGGAATGGAGACTCCAAAACAAGATGGAGTCACGCTAGACATCAAAGGAAGCTCAAGGATTTTTAAAATTTGTGTATTGTTGCTATTGTTTATCCATCCAAATTATGTCTACACATTTTAAACTCACTCTAAAACAAATCCATATGGAAACTTAGGATATGTCAGGACAGTGGTAGGAGTTGTTGGAGACCATCATCATGTCCTGAATCTGCTCCTCCTCCTGGTTTTATCTTTTCAGGTATGAAGAAATAATCTGGTCAGGTCCTTGAGGATAAGGGGACATCTTTTCTCCTCTCTATATCCTCCATAGTGTTAGCATGTAGTGGGTGTTCAGTAAAACTCTGGCTGGCTGGTTGGTTTTGATTTGTGGCTCAAGTCTGAAGCCTAGAGATGCATTAAAACACGGGCCTCTCCCCTCAGCTTACATCACCAGCGTTATCCTCATCTGAACCCAGTGAGTTCTGATACAACATACATTATTCCTCTGAACTTTTGCGTAGACTTCAGTGAGGTGGCTGTACATTGGCTCTAGTTACTCTTGAAGAATGCATTTCCTCTCCTCCATGTGATGAAGGGGCTTGCCTGATTGCCTGAAAAGATTCCTTCACACTCTGACATTCTGTGAGTTGAATTACCCAGTAGGGACAGTCTTCAGTTTCCTCATTTGTTGTCCTGGGATACCGGGGATTCACGGGGTCTGCCTCGAACTAAGAACCACTCATCTCTGCAATCCCATTTTAAGGCTGCTCTCCTATTCAAAGTTCCTAATATGAAACTGGGGATAATTTAAAAGTCATGGTTTTTCAAACTACTTCTTTTTACATGAGGCAATTTCAAAGGCTCTTACAGTTACAATGAAGCCGGCGAATCTCTTGATTTCTAAATTGATGAAAGCTCCAGAAATGGCTTTTGCTGACTGCTAAATCTCCCAGGTGCCAGTGCTAGCCTTGCTTTGCTCTTCGTGGAAAAGTCCCAGTGTCTCTTTGTAGGCTCCAGTGGCAACAGCATGTAGTACTGAACATTAGGAACAGTCGCAGCAACCTGTCTGGACATTTCTATAGGTCTTCATAGTTTACAAAGCACCTGGGTGTGTATATATCATCTCACCATGTCCCGCTGCGTTGGGTGGAGAAGTTTGTGTTATCCACACTTTGCTGATGAGAAGACTGAAATGCAAAGCAATGGATAATTTTCTAGGTTACTCAGCAAGAAACACCGTCAAGGTGCTGAAGGCAGCTCTCCAGAACTTCTACACCAGACCGCACGAAATGCTTGCTTTGGGCCATATGAGTACATTTTAGCCAAGATCTTTAACAGTGGTGACTTTAACCATGAGGAATGTCCCTTTTGACCAGGGGTTGGCAAACCTTTTCTTTAAAGAGCCAGATAATAAATATTTTTGGCTTTGTGAACCATATGATCTCTGTGGCAACGATTCAGCTCTGCCTGTGTAGCTCAAAAGCAGCCACAAACAATATGGAAATGAATAGGCGTGGCTTTGCACCAGTAAAACTTTATTTACAAGTACAGTCGGTGGGCTGGATTTGGCCCGTGGGCTGTAGTTTCTGGACCCCTGATCTAGACAGAGCCGGAGGGTGTGGCACTTATTACTGATGATTTATCTCACGGCCATTCCTTGCTTTTTTCTTGCTGGCTAAGCCCAGCTTCATAGGATGCTCACCCCTTCCCGCATGACTCCTGATTATTTTAAGCCACCTGTGCAAATGCTGGAAAACTTTCCCTGCTCTTGAGACTCAAGGAAAAACAGTTCCCCTTCTGCGTCCAGAAACACACTGTCCAATGTGATAGCCGCTAGGCACATGTGGCTATTTGAATTTAAATTAACTAAAATCAAGTGAAATTAAAAATTCAATTCCTCCATCACACTAGTCACATCTGAAGTACTCAGTGGTCACCCGGGGCTAGTGGTTGCCATATTAGACAGGGCAGATATAGAATGTTTCCATCATTGCAGAAAGTTCTCTTGGATAGTGTGTTGTGCTTGGATGTTTTTGTGTTTGGATTTGTTGCCCGAACCAGTGGTAGCCATCTTAAAAACACTGGGAAGAGCTAGGGAGTGCAAGTAGAAAATGGAGATAACCTGAGATTTCAAAGATGTGGAGTCTCTGAACTAACAGTATCCCGAAGATGAAAGAACAGAAGGCTGGGAAGGGCCTGCATCTTTGTTGTCATCACTGAGCTGTAGGACCAACCTTAGAACTGTCTGCTTTTGGATTTCTTGTTAGGTGGGCTAAATGAATGTCCTTAATATTTATGGTACTTTTAACTGAATGATGTGTGACTTGGCCCTGAAAACATTCTCACACATCTAGGAGTTAACTTTACAAAGGTTTACTGTGGGTCATGTCATTATAAATGCTTCACGTGTCACCTTAGTGTCTTCTGAAAGTGTCTACAGTCAGGTGATAATCCTTCATTTTCTAGATGAGCAAACTGAGGCTTGGACAGTTTGAATCACTTCCAAGTTCACACCGCAGAAAGTGGAGGTGGCGGAATTCTAGAACTTGTGTCCTTCCTCACTTCCTCAGTGTTTTGTCCCTGAAGTGGTTGAAAATGTATTTTACATGACGTAGACTGAAACTTTGTCATGTTCATTTATCCTGGGATGGACTAGTCCCCCAAAGGACTGGATAAAGATAAAGAGAGATCTGAGGAATAAAAGCAGTAATTCCACTGATTTAATCTGTTAAGAAGTAAGTTGATGTTCCAAGAGAATACGCTATTGAAATGTACCTTGATGTGGGTACATCTTTACTTCAAAGAAATAACGAGAAACAGATTGATCTTGGCAAGAAGTCTCATGTTCACAAGATCACAGTGCTGTGAAAAACCATCAAGATGAATTCAGGGTGCTTCTGCAATGCTGTCTGTGGCAGTTGTGTTCGTTTTTGACACCAGTGCCCCGTTTGACCTGTATCCTTCTCTCTTCTTTCCCTTTAGGAATGCACACAGCATAAAGTGAAAGTTACTCTCTTATCACCTACTGCTTAGTATAGTGTAGAGTTTTGTTCATTTAAGGACGAGAGAAGTGAAAAATATAAAATGGGCAGTAGTCTTGCTTCAGGGAATGAATTAGAATTGCTTATGATTATCTGATTAATTGACTAAACAAGACCTGAACACAAAACCATGTTGTGTTTCAATTTTATAGCATTTTTTTTTTGTCTTGCTCCTAATAGAAAATATGATTTGTTATTACACTGGTTCCTGATCTGGATTCACAGTAAAGTCTAACAAATTCTGGGTTTTGGTGTACAGGCAAGAGTTTGAATGAGTGAAGAACATTCAGTTATAGGATAGTTTCAGAGTAGAATTTTAAAACTTTCAAGTGAGTTGCATAATACCACTAGAGTGTAAACTCTGTTTGAGGCCAGGGGTTTTGTTTTATTCCCTGCTATAACCCCTGTGCCTGGCATACAGTAGACCTTCAAAAATTGGAATAAATGAATAAGCTTTGCGCAAGTCCCTTCATGTTCCTAAGCTTGTTTCCTCACTTGCAGACTGAGGGGCTTGGACTAGTTTGGTATCTAGTCTGTTCCCTACCTATGGCTTATGTTGTAATTCTTTTCTTCCAGTGAACTCCAAGTCCTAAAAGATACTATCTTTCAAAAGATTCATTTAAGTAAAACTGTCCTCCCATTTTTGTGTTGAGCAAATACCACAGAAATAACTGCGTCCAGTGTTTGTGATCAGCAGTAGAAAACCAATATTTTAAACAAAGCCAACATCACACTGTTTTCTCATGCAGTCTTTTGTGGGTAAATAAACAATTTTTGAAATAAGGAAATCTAAGTGACTACCTTTGCCAGTCTTCCACATTTACAGTATTGCACTAGGTCACCGACAACCCTGTGTCAAGCAAGTCTATTAGCGCCATTTTTCCAACAGCGTTTGTTATTTGTGTCTCTGTGTTACATTTTGATAATTCTTGCAATATTTCAAACTTTTCCATTTGTATTACATTTGTTATGGAGCTATGTGAGCAGTGATCTTTGCTGTTACTACTACAACTTGCAGAAGGCTCAGATGATAGTTAGCATTTTTTAGCAATAAAGTATTTTTAAATTAAGGTATGCACATTGTTTAGACATAATGCTACTGCACACTTAATAGACTACAACATAGTGTAAACATAACTTTTATATGCACTGGGAAACCAGAAAATTCGTGTGACTCGCTTTATTGTGGTATTCGCTTTATTTTGGTGGTCTGGAACTCAACCTGCAATATCTCTGAGGTCTTCCTATGCTTCTAAACAAAACATGATGCTGGCATCTCCCAAAGCTCTAGCTGTTTCTGTTCTGCAACTGGCCCAAAGACATTCTGAAGATCCTTACAGCCAGCCAAAGATCCTTATCTTTGAGTGGTAAGATTATGAATTTTTTTTAAAGTTTTCCTTTATACTTTTCTGTGGTTTAGAATTTTCTCCACATTAACCTACATTATTATTATAATCAGAAAAGAAATTTATGTTAATTTTTAGAAGCTTGCCTAAGACCCCGAAGGAGACTGCGTGTCCCAATAGAAGACAACCTCGTAACACCATGATCAGCAGTGCCTTCCACTTTTTCCCTGAAACTTTGCGGGGTCTTGATTTTGTATAAGAGCTTATGAAACATGTTATGATCACCACATCTCCTGAAATCTTTTGACTTCTGCCTCTTTCCTCACATATTTCCAAAGCAATCCCAACAGCGTTTTGAAAATCGGAAGGAAATAGTATAAAGAAGAAAGAAACTGAAGTGGAAGTCTTGCTCAGTAGAAGAGAGAAATCCTTTTCAGAAAAGCCACTAGGAAAATGAGGACTAGACAGAGCATTGTATTCATTGCTGACATGAGCACTATTTTCTGTGTATTATTCTCAACATTGTAGTGGTAGTACCTATGGAGTATGTCCTACTAGGATTATCTTCATCCCTGTTTTCCAGATGGGGAACTAAAGTGAAGGTGGGTTAAATAAGTTGTCCAAAGTTAAATATCGATGGATTACAAAAGTCGTACAAAATTAGCAAGTGGCAGATTTGAACCTAGGCTGTCTGGGTTTCAGAGTCTAGGTTCTTACCCTACCCACCACACTTGAGTGATTCAGGGCAACGTCATATGGGCTGTTGGGGTTTGATAGGTTAATGTTGGCAGCTGACTTCTGCTCCTCCCTCACCTTCATGTCACAGTAACCCCCCATCCTCTGTTCTTATCTTAGAAATGCCTATTTAACTTCTTTTTTCATGCCAGATCCCCCAAGCACGGGTTCAGGTCCTCTTCGTGTCTTGCCCAGTCTACTGCAGTAGCCTGCTCTCTGGCCTTCCCACTTCAGATCACCCTCCTTGTTTATTTCATAGCTATATATATATATATATTTAAAAAATATTGTTCTATGCCAGGGGCTGGGGAGAATGGGGAGTCCATTTTGCACCCGAGTCTGTCTTAGGCTCTGCACCCCCAGAGAAACTAAGCTAAGATGCCAAGGGGGTCACTGCTGTACTGTGAGCTGGCAAAGAGTGGCATGATCTGAGGGAGACTTCTCCAGTCTCCTAGACCCTAACCATTGGTCCCCCCTGACCCCCTTTCTAGGTACTTCTGCACTTGAACATCTACCACAAGAAATTCTCGCTAACTCATAAATTACAGGTGCTCTGGGGTGAGAACATATCAACTGACTAACGGACACTAGTGGGGATCAGGGAGGGATGGGGCACCCAGGCAAATGCTGCTTTCCTTAAGCTCTATCTCTTCAGGAGGAGACAGAGATAGCCCTGGCGTGTGCCTTCTCTTGTGGGGCAACTTCACCTGCATGGGAGTGAAAATTGGTTCTTGGAGGTGAAACAAATCTTATAGATTACACAGTGCTGGGACTAGGATGAGGCAGATGAGGGGTCTAGAGCACAGAATGTTAGGAGACACCCACTCTTTGGGCTGTGTGCAGCCTCTCAGAAAAGGGGCTATTTGAGCAACATTCAAAAGAGGCACCAGAGCAAACCAAGGCACTCTCTGGAGGACAAATGTTTCAGGCAGAGGGAGCAAGCAAGTGCAAAGGCCCTGAGGTGGGAAGATGCCTGGTGTGTTGGAGCAACAGCAGGGAGGCCAGTGTTGCCGAGTGAGGGGAGAGGAGGGGGCTATGAGATCTGGGGAGAGGGGCATCTGTGTTGCAGGAAAAGTGAGGAGATTCTATGAAGAAGCACGCCTATAATGCCAGGGTAGGAAGTGTTCAGTAGAGGCCAGTCTGCCTCCCTCCCTGCCCCCTGAAGCACTGAGCAACATTTACATATCAGGCTGAAAAAGTTCAGAAGCTACCAGCCTTCAGAAGTAGAGGGAACACAAATCGTGGCTAGCATTTAAAAATGGAAAGCACAACCAAAATACTCCATTATCTGCACTGGCCTTGACTGAAAGCCTCCATTACTATCTCTGTGTCTAACTTCAGGGGCGCTGGGAAGAGGCGGATGATGCCTAATATCCCCCACCTGTGAGAAATAGATTTTCTTTTTTTTTTTTTAACATTTTTTATTGATTTATAATCATTTTACAATGTTGTGTCAAATTCCAGTGTTCAGCACAATTTTTCAGTTATTCATGGACATATACACACTCATTGTCACATTTTTTTCTCTGTGAGTTATCATAACATTTTGTGTATATTTCCCTGTGCTATACAGTGTAGTCTATTCTACAATTTTGAAATCCCAGTCTATCCCTTCCCACCCTCCACCCCCCTGGTAACCACAAGTCTGTATTCTCTGTGAGTCTATTTCTGTCCTTTATTTACGCTTTGTTTTTGTTTGTTTGTTTGTTTTTGTTTTTGTTTTTTAGATTCCACATATGAGTGATCTCATATGGTATTTTTCTTTCTCTTTCTGGCTTACTTCACTTAGCATGACATTCTCCAGGAGCATCCATGTTGCTGCAAATGGCATTATGTTGTCGGTTTTTATGGCTGAGTAGTATTCCATTGTATAAATATACCACCTCTTCTTTATCCAGTCACCTGTTGATGGACATTTAGGCTGTTTCCATGTTTTGGCTATTGTAAATAGTGCTGCTATGAACATTGGGGTGCAGGTGTCATCCTGAAGTAGATTTCCTTCTGGATACAAGCCCAGGAGTGGGATTCCTGGGTCATATGGTAAGTCTATTCCTAGTCTTTTGAGGAATCTCCACACTGTTTTCCATAGTGGCTGCACCAAACTGCATTCCCACCAGCAGTGTAGGAGGGTTCCCCTTTCTCCACAGCCTCTCCAGCATTTGTCATTTGTGGATTTTTGAATGACGGCCATTCTGACTGGTGTGAGGTGATACCTCATTGTAGTTTTGATTTGCATTTCTCTGATAATTAGTGATATTGAGCATTTTTTCATGTGCTTTTTGATCATTTGTATGTCTTCCTTGGAGAATTGCTTGTTTAGGTCTTCTGCCCATTTTTGGATTGGGTTGTTTATTTTTTTCTTATTGAGTCGTATGAGCTGCTTATATATTCTGGAGATCAAGCCTTTGTCGGTTTCACTTGCAAAAATTTTCTCCCATTCCGTAGGTTTTCTTCTTGTTTTATTTCTGGTTTCCTTTGCTGTGCAGAAGCTTGTAAGTTTCATTAGGTCCCATTTGTTTATTCTTGCTTTTATTTCTTCTAGGAGAAAATTTTTGAAATGTATGTCAGATAATGTTTTGCCTATGTTTTCCTCTAGGAGGTTTATTGTATCTTGTCTTACGTTTAAGTCTTTAATCCATTTTGAGTTGATTTTTGTATATGGTGTAAGGGAGTGTTCTAGCTTCATTGTTTTACATGCTGCTGTCCAGTTTTCCCAACACCATTTGCTGAAGAGACTGTCTTTATTCCAATGTATATTCTTGCCTCCTTTGTCAAAGATGAGTTGACCAAAAGTTTGTGGGTTCATTTCTGGGCTCTCTATTCTGTTCCATTGGTCTATATGTCTGTTTTGGTACCAATACCATGCTGTCTTGATGACTGTAGCTCTATAGTATTGTCTGAAGTCTGGGAGAGTTATTCCTCCAGCCTCTTTCTTTCTCTTCAGTATTGCTTTGGCAATTCTGGGTCTTTGATGGTTCCATATGAATTTTATTATGATTTTTTCTAGTTCTGTGAAATATGTCCTGGGTAATTGGATAGGGATTGCATTAAATCTGTAGATTGCCTTGGGCAGTGTGACCATTTTAACAATATTGATTCTTCCAATCCAAGAGCATGGAATATCTTTCCATTTTTTAAAGTCTTCTTTAATTTCCTTCATCAATGGTTTATAGTTTTCTGTGTATGATTCTTTCACCTCCGTGGTTACATTTATTCCCAGATATTTTATTACTTTGGGTGCTATTTTAAAGGGGATTGTTTCTTTACTTTCTTCTTCTGTTGATTTATCATTAGTGTAAAGAAATGCAACTGATTTTTGAACGTTAATTTTGTAACCTGCTACCTTGCTGAATTCTTCAATCAGCTCTAGTAGCTTTTGTGTGGACCTTTTAGGGTTTTCTGTATATAGTAACATGTCATCAGCATATAATGACACTTTTACCTCTTCTTTTCCAATTTGGATCCCTTTTATTTCTTTCTCTTGCCTGACTGCTGTGGCTAGGACTTCCAGGACTATGTTGAATAGGAGTGGTGATAGTGGGCATCCTTGTCTTGTCCCAGATTTTAGTGGGAAGCTTTTGAGTTTTTCACCGTTGAGTACTATGCTGGCTGTAGGTTTGTCATATATAGCTTTTATTATGTTGAGATATGTTCCCTCTATACCCACTTTGGCGAGAGTTTTTATCATAAATGGGTGTTGAATTTTATCAAATGCTTTTTCTGCAACGATTGAGATGATCGTGTGGTTTTTGTCCTTTCTCTTGTTGATGTGACGTATTACACTGATTGATTTGCGTATGTTGAACCAGCCTTGCATCCCTGGGATGAACCCCACTTGGTCATGATGTATAATCTTTTTTATGTGTTGTTGGATTCTATTTGCTAAAATTTTGGTGAGGATTTTGGCGTCTATGTTCATCAGTGATATTGGCCTATAATTCTCTTTTTTTGTAGTGTCTTTGCCTGGTTTTGGTTTCAGGGTGATGGTGGCTTCATAGAATGAGTTTGGGAGTATTCCCTCCTTTTCAATCGTCTGGAAGAGTTTGAGAAGGACTGGTATGAGTTCTTCTTTGTATGTTTGGTAGAATTCCCCGGTGAAGCCGTCTGGCCCTGGACTTTATTTGTAGGGAGGTTTTTAATTGCTATTTCTATTTCCTTTCTAGTGATCGGATTGTTCAAGTGTTCAGATTCTTCTTGATTCAGTTTTGGTGGACAGTATGTTTCCAGAAACTTGTCCATCTCCTCTAGGTTATCCAGTTTGGTTCCATATAGTTTTTCATAATATTCTCGTATGATATTCTGTATTTCTATTTTGTTTGTTGTAATTTCTCCATTTTCCTTTCTTATTTTGCTAATTTGTGCTCTCTCTTTTTTCTTCTTTGTGAGTTTGGCCAGAGGTTTGTCGATTTTATTTACTTTTTCAAAAAACCAGCTTTTGGTTTGGTTGATTTTTTCTATGGTCTTGTTAATCTCTATTGTATTTAATTCCTCTCTGATCTTTATTATTTCCTTCCTTCTGCTGCTTTTTGGGGCTTTTTGTTCTTCTTTTTCTAATTCATTCAGGTGGTGGGTTAAATTGTTTATTTGAGATTGTTCTTCTTTTTTGAGGAAGGCCTGTATCGCTATAAACTTCCCTCTTAGCACTGCCTTTGCTGTGTCCCATAGGTTTTGAGTGGTTGTGCTTTCATTATCATTTGTCTCAAGGTATTTTTTAATTTCAGCTTTGATTTCCTCATTGATCCATTGTTTTTTCAATAACATATTGTTTAATCTCCATGCTTTCCTTTTTTTCTCCTTTGTTTCTCTGTTGTTGATTTCCAGTTTCATGGCATTGTGGTCAGTAAAGATGCTTGAGATAATTTCTATCTTCTTAAAATTGTTGAGGTTTCTTTTGTGCCCAAGTATATGATCGATCCTGGAAAATGTTCCATGTGCACTTGAAAAGAATGTATATCCTATTTTTTGGGGCTGTAATGTTCTGAAAATATCCACCAAATCTAGTTTTTCTATTGTAGTATTTAATTTCTCTGTTGCCTTGTTTATTTTCTGTCTGGAAGATCTGTCTAGTGATGTTAATGCAGTGTTAAAATCTCCAACTATGATTGTATTCCCATCAATATCCCCCTTTATCTCTGTTAGTAATTCTTGTATGTACTTAGGTGCTCCTATATTGGGTGCATATATATTAACGAGTGTAATATCCTCATCTTGTATCACTCCTTTAATCATTATAAAATGTCCTTCTTTATCTTTCTTTATGGCCTTTGTTTTAAAGTCTATTTTGTCTGAAATCAGTACTGCAACACCTGCTTTTCTGGCTTTTCCATTTGCATGGAATATCCTTTTCCATCCTTTCACTCTCAATCTATATGTGTCCTTCTCCCTAAAGTGGGTCTCTTGTATGCAGCCTATTGAAGGTTCTTGCTTTATTATCCAGTCTGCCACTCTGTGTCTTTTGACTGGAGCCTTTAGTCCATTAACATTTACGGTAATTAATGATAGATGTGTGTTTATTGCCATTTTGAACTTATCTTTGCAGTTGAATTGGTATATCCTCTTTGTTCCTTTCTTCTTCCTTTTGTGGTTTGGTAATTTTCCTTTGTATTATCATGGATTTTATTTAATTTTTGTGACTCCTTTGTAAATTTTTGGCTTGTGGTTACCCTTTTTTGTAAATCTATCAACCCATTACTATAACTGTTTTTATTAAACTGATAGTAACATAATCTCAAACCCATCCTACTGTTAAAAAAATTTAAAAAAGAAAGAAAAAATATTCTATATTTCCCTGCCTCCCTCTCCCACTCTCAGTAATTTGTATGTCTTCTTTTATAATTTCATGTTTACTTTATTTGTAATTCATGAGTTATCACCTTTCCAGTTGTGTGTTTCTCATTTCTGTAGCATCCTGCTGCTTTTCTATTTAGAATAGCCCTTTCAATATTTCTTTAGCATGGGTTTAGTGTTGCTAAACTCCTGCAGCTTTTTTTTGTCTGTGAAACTCTTTATTTCTCCTTCTATCATCAAGGATAGCCTTGCTGGATAAAGGATCCTAGGCTGCATCTTTTTTTCATTCAGGGCTTTGAATATATCTTGCCACTCCCTTCTGGCCTGTAGTGTTTGTGTAGAGAAATCAGCTGAGAGCCTTATGGGGGTTCCCTTGTAACTTACTCTTTGCTTTTCTCTTGCTGCCTTTAGAATCATTTCTTTATCCTTGACTCTGGCCATCTTGATTATGATATGTCTTGGTGTGGGTCTATTTGGGTTCTTCCTGTTTGGGACCCTCTGAGCTTCCTGTACTTGGATATCTGATTCCTTCTTTAAGTTTGGGAAGTTTTCAGTCATGATTTCTTCAAAAACCTTTTCAATCCCCTTTGATCTTTCTTCTCCTTCTGGGACCCCTATTATGCGAAGATTGGGACGCTTTATATTATCCCATAGGGTCCCTTATGCTATTTTCATTATTTTTTATTTGCTTCTCTTGTAGTTCTTCTGAATGGGTGCTTTCTATTGCCCTGTCTTCTAGATCACTCATTCGTTCCTCTGCATTATCTAGTTGGCTTTGCACAGCTATTAGATCATTCCTCATCTCTGTCAATGAGTTTACCCATTCTACTTGGCTCTTCTTTATAGCTTCAATTTCATTTTTGACATATTTTATATCTCTAAACACTATCTCTTTTAATTCCTTCAGCAATTCGATCACTCCTTTTTTGAAATCTTGATCTAGTAGGCTATCGATGTCTATTTCGTTGATCTTTCTTTCAGGGGATTTCTCTTGTTCTTTTAATTGGGAAAAGTTTTTCTGCTTCTTCATCTTGCTCATACCTCTTTGGCACTGTGGTTTATGGAGTATCAGTTGTTTATTTTGGTCCTTAAGGATTTTATCTATCTGATGCCTATTTAGGAATAGAACTTAGGAAAAAAAAGAAAAAAAAATAAGAGAGAGAGAGAAAGAATTTTAAAAGAAGGGAGAAAGAGGGTTTGAAAACAGTGTATAATGAATAATAGAAGAGTGAGTTGAAGCAGAGTATTAATCGGGTTGAGACGTCCTTTTAAAACCTTTACCAAAAAAGGGGGGGGGAGATGAATAGATGTATTTGAAACCTGTGTCTAATCAATAGCAGGACATCAAAACCCAAGAGAAATAGAAATGAATTAAGAAGTAAAAATTAAGAGAGTAATAGAAAATAGAACAGGTAAAAACATTAAAAAAAAAAGGGGGGGGGTTGTCGGTGTTCTCCAGGAGTCTGTGTGCTTTTAGTGTGAAGTCTTTCTGTCTTCGTCCTGTTTTGGAAGCTCAGCTTGCTGTTTTCAGAGGCCCTCCGTTGGCGCCCTCTTCTGTGCTGCTGCCAGCACCTGTCGGCAAGCAGATCGCGCCTCCTCCTAACACTGGGTCAGGTGCAGCTCTCCTCTGCTGTGGGCGGGCGGGTCGCTGCCCCTCCGGATGCCGCAGTCAGATGTTGCAGACTGGCCGGGTAGGAGGGCGGGTCGTGCCCCCTCCCAGCACCTCGGTCAGGGGCTGTGTTCCTGCCCGAAAGGCGGGGGGGGGGGGTGGGCTCTCCCTCTACCTGCGCCGCCGGTAGCTCCGCTCTCTGTGCGGCTGCGCGCTCTGCCCTGGTCGGCGCTCCGCAGGTGGGCTCGGGGAAGACCGAGGGACAGCCCTGTCCCTGCTCGGAGCCAAAACCCAGCTCCTTGTTTGTCTTTGTGGAGCAAGTTCTCTGAGGGACCAGGATGGAAGGATCCTATCTGCCCGGGCTGCAGGCCAGTCTCAGTCTGGCCTTTGAGGCTGCTAAGCCCTTCAGTGTGGATGCAGGTTTCGCCCCCGCCCCCGCCTGAGTGCTCAGCGCGGAGGATATGGCGGCTGTGCCTGAGCCCCGCCTCTCTTCCCCCGAAAACTTTCCGCGGGTTTTCAGAGATGGGGGTGTGCACCCTTCCCCCGAGAGCACATCAACCTTGCTGTTTTATGGAGGGCCCAGGTTGTTCTGCCCTGTGCACCCACAGCCACGGCGCGCAGCCCCTTGCAGTCCCCCGGGGCTGCCTCTGTGCAGCCGCCCCCGTCCTCCGCCCGGCTTGTGCAGCCTGGCCCTGCCCGCCGATGCCGGCCCGCGTCTCAGGCTGGGTGTCGTGGGGACGCTCTGTGCCCGTTTAACTTAGTTCTGTTAGTCAAGGGCTGCTCTGTACAGATCCGAGCCTCGGAGGCTCCCCCTCCGTCCCGCTGGCCTCTCAGTTGGAGAGGGGAGACCCGGCGAGAGAGCGCCAGTCCTCCTTTGCCGCTCCCTCCCCGCGGGACCCGTCCCGCGCTGCTTTGCCTTTTGTTCTTTCTTTTTTCCTTTTCTCCTACCAGAGTTTTGGTGTCTTTATCTTTTGAAGAGGGCGATGGTCTGTTGGAGTTCCGCAGGTGCTCTGGTTGGCTGAGTGGGTCTGTAGATGTGGGTCTTGGTGTATTTGTGGGAGAGGGTGACCTGCGAGTGTCCTTCTACTCCGCCATCTTCTCCGTCTCTGAGAAATAGATTTTCAAGGCTCTTGTCCTTCCTAAAATGCACATCCCTTCTAAAGTGGAACGGGGTGGACAGCCAGTTGGTCAGTGGCTCTTCACTATTTTAAACCACAGCCCAAGACGAGAAGCAGCCCAGTGTAGTGAGGCTAGAGAGCCTCGGCTCAGATCCTGGTTCTGTCCTTTTACTATGCACGTTACTTGACTTCCCTGTGCCTCAGTTTCCCTATCTGTAAAATGTGGATAATGTGCCTCGTATTATTGTTATGAAGACTAAATGAGATAGTACTTATGAAATGCCTGGTCATAGTGATGTTATATAAATGCTTGCTAATTGAAAATAGACTCCCTTTCGGACTATTTTTCCTGGAAAAAAAATACATATGAATACACACAAATTTACCTTCTATTTCAGGGACTGTCTGGGCATTCCAAAATGCATCCCCTAAATCCTCAGGGAAGGGATGGTCCATAAACCCCTGAGAGAGGTCAGATCAGTTCTGGAGGGGTTAAGGGGCAAGGGGACGGGTGCGTGGTACTGCGTGAGGTTGGGAGAAGAGCAGGAATCAGAGCTCGGGGACCGAGCACACATTTCCCCTGATTCCCATTTTGGCCAAGGCCCACCTCGAATTGCCCATCGTTTGCACTTTGGGAAATTCCATCAGCTAGGAGCTGAAGTTTTGTTTAGTGGTGTCATTAATAATTGTTTAATAAAAACGTTATGTCAGAGTATTTATTGAGCAGTGTGACGGGAGATGGTCACAGCTCAAGTCAACAAGTTTCGGCTGAGCCGAAGTAGAAGTGTTTTCATTCATTTTGTTGGTTATGTAGTAAACTCTGAAAATACAGTTCTTGGAAGAGTGTCTGTTGTTGCAAGCCCTGAAGAGCCAATGTAATGACAATATTGTTTTGTTTGGGGTTCCCATATAAAAGTGCCAAGGCGTGGTGCCTTGTGTTGAATCATCTCTCTCTGGAGCAGTAATTCAATCCAGAGAAGGACTGCCACCAGATTACAAATTTTAGTTGGGTCTAAAATATCCATGCAAGGGGGGAGGTGGGCAAGTCATATCCTTTTTAGATCCACTTCTAGAAGATTAAGCCTTTATCTTTCCCACCCAACTTGGGGATGAATGTGTTGGGAAGAAATACTCATTAGTATTATCACAGTCACAGGTTTCAAGACAAAAAACCCCATCTGTCACCCATATTTTAAGTCCTACATCTCCCACCCTATCAAATAGCAGGAGAAAAATGAACACTTCAGAAACACTCAGATGTGACCTTGTAAGACTTAGGTTCAGGTTGTTTGGGAGGTGATCCCGGGAATCAGGAGCGGGGACAGGAAGACAGCATTAGGAACAGAGGAAAGGTCAATAAAGGATATATTATTGAGATCATTGCAGTAGGCAGTATTTGTGATATGTGTCTGGCCATTTTCATCCATGTTTGTAGGATCTGCTGTGATTGGCAGTTCTAGCTGCTGCTCTGAACGGCAGATTCTGAACAGTAGCCATCCAAGAAGTATTCTCAAGTGTGTCCTTCATGGACTCCGCGTCGTTACTCTCAGATCTGTTCCCCATCTTTCCCTTGCTGTGCTTTGTGTCACAGTAATCTGACCCCTTGTAATATTTCCATTAAATTCCTGCTCTTGAACTACCTGTCGTGGGTTCCTAACTGATAGAGACTCTTTCACGATGTCGTCAGTTAGTCCGAAAATATTTTGAACATCTACCCGATACAAGGCCCTGGACTCGATTCCTGGAGGATAATAAGGCATCAAACAGCTGAGCATCTAGTCTGGAAAACAAGACATACGGTGGAAAAGTTAAATAACAGTGCCCAACAGTCACCAAATGCCAAGTAAATGGCCTTGGGGAACCTGTAAATACATTGCCTTACAAGACAAAAGGGCTTTTGCAGATGTGATTAAAATTCAGAAGGATGACCTGGAGAGATTATCGTGAATTACCTGGGTGGGCCTGATCTGATCATTTAAAAGTGGAAGTTGTTAAAAGCGGAAGAAGAAGGCAGGAGAGTGAGTCCAAGAGATGCTGCATGAGGGGGACTCCCCCATCCCATCCCACTCTTACTACTAGCTTTGAAGATGGAGGAATGGGGCATGAGCTAAGAAACGTGTGGGTGGCTTCTAGATTCGGGGAATGGCCTTCAATTTACAGCCAGCAAGAGAATGAGGACCTACAACTGCAACAGACTGAATTCTGCCAATTACCCAAATAAGCAGGACGCAGAGTCTCCCCTAGAGCCTCCAGGAAGGAGTGCAGCCTGTCGACACCCTGCTTTTAGTCTGATGAGACTCAAGCTGGACTTCTGACCTACAGAACTCTTAACAACAAATTTGTGTTGTCGTAAACCACTAACTTCATGGTAATTTGTTACAACAGTACAGGAAACTAACAGACTGAAGTCTCCAGCTTAAATTGTTTGGCTGGTGTTTCCAGCGGTCTGTCAAATTCTAGAATGATCAGGTATGGAAATGATGTGGGGTGATGGGAGATGAATTCTTGACTCTGTGGAGTAGGAGGGGTGGTGACAGTAAGGCATTCACGTAGCAGAGCTCAGACCACACTTGGCCATGTGGGATTGGATTTTGGGAGGTGGTGGCAATAACTTTGAAAGAGTGTGCCAGGGAGGCGATGTAGGGAAAGAGACTCCATCGAGGGGGCCAGTTTCTTGAGTTTCCAGTTCCTCTGTTTGGTGTCCATTCGAAGCAGAGGCATGCCAAACTCCTGCTCATCATAATTGGAGTATATGGACTTTGTTTTAAAAAATCACTAGGGAGTCATATTGAGTAAATTTTATAGACAGATCACAATAATTTTATTTATGGACTGAAATTGAGACTTCAATAAATGAATAATGCTTTAAAATTCGCTCTTTGTAGGTTTCCAAAGGAAAATCTGAAAAATTTAAATGTTTTTCCTTTCTTTGTTTGTGAATCCTTTTAACAATGGAAATGTTTTGTCTCCTAAGAGTGGCATGGAGCTCAAATACATGACTCACTGGAAATGACGACCACCTCTTTGGTTGTAACAAATGGGAAGTGAGTTAGGAGAGAGCCCAAGAGAAACAAGAGGCTGATACTTAGGAAAATGTAAGGCCTGTGGGGACGTCTCTAGGTTGGACCAGGAGTGATGTGGAGCACTGTAATGAGAGACAGAAAAAGTGAATAAAATGTTAGTCACTGAGTAATCTGGCCCCTAGAAGAAAAAAAAGCTAAAAGGAAAAAGCAGACAGTAACAATTTAAAAATCTCTAGCTTTTATTTACGGGGTTCCCTCCCTTCTTCGGTGTAGATTGCTGCTGAGAGCCCTGCAGGCTTGGCTGGTCTTGCCCCTGATCTATGTTTCCATCAGGTTTTATCTCTTGATTGTGAGTCCATGCCTATCAAACCTGTCTACCCAGAGATGGCTGACCAGGAAAGTTCCTTCTCTACTCTGGCTCCCCCATTACCCTTGAGTTGTCTATTTCCTCGAGCATCTAAGAAAGAGGTAAAACTCAAACCAGCCTCTTTCTCTGTGGGTACATAGCTCTTTTCAAAGGATTTAGCAGCGGAGAAGGTTGGAACCATTGGTGGCTCTGGTCAGCCACTGGAGAAAATTGGAAAGGAAGCAGTATTAACTCCTGTTGCCCTTCAGCATCACTCTCCATCCCTCTTCCCTGGTACTCAACTATTCCTCAGTGCCTTCGTGCTGTTCCCTGCCTTTGCCACGTTCCCACCCCACTCTACCTCACCTGCCTAAACTGATATGTCATTTTCAAGTAGCCCATATTGAATGTTAATTCTTCCCAGTACTTTTCAACATGGCCCAGTATGGTAGGTCTTTGCTGCATGATCAGAATTCAGCCAATTAGAATTAATTCATACTAAATTGTGAATGACTGATTTCCCCCCTTAGTGCTCCCAAGAGCATTCTAAAAATTAAACTCCTGTCAACACACTCTTTGATTGGTGGGATATTAAGGTAGCGTGAGGGATATATTGAAGGACAGAGACTAAGAAGAGGCAATTTCAATTAAATTAGGGCATCAAGGTACTGACCACTCTGTACTAACCATTTGAGCTCTCATTCAGTCCTGCTTTCAAGCAGACCTGTGTTTTAATTATCCCAGAAAATCATCAGTACCCTATCACTATTTAAGGAAAATAGGCTCCTGGAGGCTACCAGGTATGTTTCACTCTGCAGTTTTAGTTTCTAAATATACTTATTCTTTCTTTTTAATTGTCTTAAGATACCACTATGGAAATAACCATTCCTTTGTAATTAAAATTTTATAAGGTAATACTCCATGTGGGTGAGAATTTGGGAAAGTAACACCCTCATGTACTGCAAAGAGTAGTGTAAATCGGTTTGTTTTCTGAAGGGCATTTTGGCAATCAAAATTCATGGAATTTCTGAAGGAAATAGCCAAGTATGCGTGCAAAAATTTAGCCAAGAGGATTTATTCCAGGTTTGTTTGTAATCATGAAAATTGTACACAATAAAATGTAGGTCAAAAGGAAATTTGTTATATCAACTAATGGTACATCCAATCAATGAAATGCTCTGCAGTCATCACAAAATGGTATTGTGGAAAATTGTTTAATGATAGAGAACAATGTTCAGGATATACTGTCATGAGAAAAATCAGGTTGTAGTTTATATGATATGATCTTTCTTATCATACATATATATACACATACATTCATATATTTACATACATGTAGATATACGTCAACACAGAGAGAGAAAAAAATCTATGTAAAAATGTTAATGTCATTTATCTCTGTGTGGTGAAATTATTGGTGGTTTTAACTTTCATCTTTTTGTTTATCTGTAATTTCTTGTTTCTCTAGTAAGTATTATTTTTCATAGAGAAAAATATAGAATTACTTTTCTTTTAAGGAATCTGAGCATTCTCCCAAAATAAATAACACAGCATTTATTGTAGTTTATATCCAGAGACGCTTGATCTAGTTTAACTCAGAAGAAAGAAGTGGCTTAATTAAAGGTATGAAGTCTGTGCTAGTAGATATAAAAGAAGCACAGTTAATGGAAGTTTAATTTATGCAGATGTATACATTTACTTTTACACATTCTAATGAATATTAGCCAACAACCAAAGTCTTTAGTCATCATTTTTAGTTTAAAGTGGTCTCAGCCATTGTATAACAAAATATGGAGAGCACCGTCAGTGGTTAAATTGGAAGAATTGCTTCACCAGAGATACATCTTTGTGGAGAACTGAAAGAACGGATTAGGCTGTTGACAGTAATAGTAAATTGACATACTGCCCTCTTTTGGTCACTATTTGCAGCTCATTTTACATTCACTTCCATTAAAGATGTTAATCTACAAATTCACGCACAAACGAGACTAATTTTAAATCGCCTTTTTCCTCAACAGAGCATGCTGATGATTCAAGTTTGTTATCACCATCCGGTAAGACTTATTGCATGACTTTGGGGGAATTTCAGGAAAATATTCTAAAAGTTCTCCATGCAATGTCAGCTACAGCAAAATTGTTGTCTTCCATGAAGTTCATTAAATTCTGTCTTTAAACCTGTACCCGAAAAATCAATAGCAAACACAGACACAAGGACAGGCATATTGATCCTCCAATGTTGCTGGACAAAGCTGAGGTATACATTGTTGGTTTTCATTACGGTAACTGCTTAAGTTCTTCAGTATTATTTTTATTTTTTAATTTTTTTCAGTGTTATTTTTGTTGTAGTCTGTTGTAGTTCACAAGTCTCCTCAAGAGTATCAAGAACATGTTTATACATGCTGAATGTTCTTATATTTGAGAATTGAGATGTTATCTTAAATATACTTCCTCAACACCTCACTGAATAAATAATTTTCAAAAGATTTCTAAAGGCTTAGCACTCATGAGAATGGGGAGGCAAATCATTAAAGAGAAATTTATAACTAGGACGTGTCTTGGCAGGAACCAGCAACCAAACCCCCATTCGAGACTGCTAGCTGGACCAGACTTCGGGGATAAAGTGGTCCCGCCCCATCCCTTAGTTAATGACAGTGAAGCCTGGAGCAGCTAAGTGACTTAACCTAAGTTCACACAGCTGCTTGCCCCACATTACACAGAGGCAGCCCATGGCTTCTCTGACTCCTACTTCTGTATTTCTTTCTGCAATACATATACCATATATTACAGAACAATCTTCGTGGTAAGCAGTGTGTCAACTCACATTCTATCCTTAGTTGCACGAAAATGACCTACTGTTATTAATGAATTCACTTAAATGAAATTAATAATAATCACTATTACTGCTTGTGCACATAGTAAATGCCTGGGAGTCTTCAGACATCTCATTCTGCTCCCAATCTTACAGTATAGGGGTCATTATATTCATGTTATAGATGAGGAAACTAAGGGTCAGAGAGGATAAAACTTGTTCATGTTCAGTCTCTGGAGCCACACTACTTGAGTTGGAATTTGGCCACGACCTTCCTACCTCCATTGCTAGCTATGTGGCTTTGGACAAGTTCCTTTGCCATTCTGTGCCTCAGTTTCTTCATCTGTAAATTGAGGAGAATAACAGTACCTGCTTTATAGGATAGATGTAAAGATGAGATGAGCTAACACTTGTGCCCAGCACAGAGTAAACCCTCAGTATTAATAATCATTACTATTATGAGTTATTAAGTAAGAGCAGAGAGCCACATCCAGGACTGCAGATCTCCAAAGCTCAAGCTCTTTTTACTGAGCCAGTTTGCCCCCTCGTTGTTAAACTTCTAGGATAAAACAAATCAGTGTATTTTTCTTCCACTGCAGTAGCCTTCTGAGACTTAATCAGGTGATATCTTTACAAAATCCTGTTGGCATGGAATGAGGCCGAGGGTCTGGAGGCACATGCTGATGCCAGGCATAGCCTCGGGGCCTCTGGGGAGAGCCAGGACACAGCCAGGGATGGGCAGGCGGCTTTGCCCACTGGGCTCTTTGTTTGATGTCACTGTTCATCACCATTCAGAAAAAATACTAGTCATTAATTAAAAAACGACTTAGACCAATTGGGTTGTTCTGCCCCAAGAGCAAAAGCTTCCATATCCACACTTTGAATCTAACTGCTCAAGAACTGTTTTACTTCTCAAGAAGTATCCTTGGTAATTTTAAAAAAATGTAGTAAATGACAAAATTTGGAAGCAATAATATAGGACAGACAGGGTGTGTGTGTTTCAGCCAATGTATTAGTGGTCTAAAACAGACAGGCCCACCAAGTGCCTCGACACACCCAAATGTTGTCCTTACCAGCTGAGTATCAGGCTCCTTACTGCAAAGTTTCTTTTAGTTGTGAAATGTTTACTTGTCCTGTGCGTACGGAGAGGTCAAGCCATTGGATCTTTTTAATATTTAAACATGCAAAATGTGTGCGGTAGACTGACCTCAGCTTAAATGGAGTTATTCCACGGGAAATTTACAATGTGATTGATGATCTTAATAGCAGCCATATTTTAAAATAACTTACCAGGAAGTTGTGTTAGGTCATAGTGTTGAGTGATAGCAATATCATTTTTTTAAATCCTAAATTCATTGTAAGAAGAGTTACCAGGTGTTGTCATAGAGTAGAGCCAATGTGCCAGTACGTTTCATAATTGCAGTTTGACAAATTATTCAAGTATAAAATGTTTTTGTGAACTCTCTGGCTGAAAAAATTTGAAAGTAGTATATCTTGTATTTTGTTGTGATTTCTAAACTTATTTCTGTAATATTCCATAAGTCAGAGCATGCTTTGTGGTCATGTCTCAGGTTCTTTATCCATAAAATGAGATAGTTGTACTCATTGCATCTCTTGGGTTCTTTCTCTACTATTCTCTCATTAAATGTGTACTCACTGAGTGATTATAGGACTTGCAGATTTAACTACATATTGGTCTGATAGCATGTTTCCTACTTTTCACAATTATATCTCAAAAGTTCTAGCTTCTTAAAATTCAATAAATAATTGTTTCATAGTATTAATTGGAAAATTTCATTGTTGTTTTTTTCTCCTACAGCTGAATCACCTCTTGTTGGTTTTGTCCCCTACTCCAATGGTACTCCAGGCAAGATTTTGGCAAAATTTAAACCTAGATTTACCCCAATTTGTTAAGTTTTTGATTTAATTTTATCTTTGTATTGTCTTTTTTACCTCGGGACAAAAGAGGTTGAAACCACAAGCCTAAACGGTAAGAATTTTTCTGAAGCAAGTGAAAATTGATAACCCTTAGTATGAATAGAAGTGTAATTCATGGTGTTGAAGGTTTCCTTATTCAAATAACAAAGAAAAATTAAAAAATCCCCCAAACTGTCAACCCTGAAGAGCAACCTAAACTTTCTGGTTAAATGATAAAATTCTCCTAAGTCATGGAGGGAGGACAGCTGCCCACCACTCTTAACTGTCCTGTGAAAGGAAAGCAGTATCGATCACATTTTGAGTGCCCTATTTTCCTTGCTCTCCGACACAATGCCAACACACTTTTATAGGACAGACTGTTTAAATGTGAAAAGCACATCTAGTGACTTTCATATGATTCAGCCTGGATTTAGAGGCACAGAGTGTTCAAAGACAGATGATTTTATCAATTTTAAATAGTATGAAAAAAAAAAAGCTGGCTTCATCATGCCAGGGAAAAGGGCAAAGAATTGGGCTATATTCGAGGGAGGTGGGCAGGGCAGCACATTCTGTTCCCTTTTCTCTGTGGGTAGACAGCCTTCCATCTTATTGCAGTCAAAACCCAGCACTTTTCACAATCCCTTAGTTTAGATGAAATCTCACCATGTGGTTGGTGGTTAAGGAGCTAAAAAACCATAGATGCAACTCACGCTGATCAAAACTGTTTTAAATTCACATTTGGTCCAATGCGAACGGCCAGACATTATCATTTTTATGTGCAATTACTTTTTACAGTGAAAGAACATCTTCAAAATCGCTCTGGCAGTAGTTTTTGGATCTCATTCATGTGGGTTTTTTTTTTTTTTAAATGTGATCATGTAATACATGCTCTTTTTTTTCCCCCTAAAGTTTCATCCAGGATAATAAATTCTAGAAGGATTTTCATTTAAAGAAATACTGATAGGGTAGATTTTAAATTGAATTTTAAGTGAAAAAGATCAAAATGAGATTTTCCTAAAAGTTTGTTGAATATAATGTTTAAAAACTCCATATTTAAATCAGAATTACTTAAAGATTGCTTTATAAGGGTATACCATTAGGTACAAATGCATTCAGCATCCACCAGGCTAGCTATTAAAGTTAGTAATAACTGGAACTATCATATCCCTTAGGGACTTTCATTATTACAGAGAAAAACGGGGACAAATGATTAAACAACATAAATGGGTTTATTTAAATCTAATAATTATAGGAGTGTTGCTGTGTTGTAGTTACATAACTTGTGTTCAGGAAACACATTTCAAATGAATGAATACTTGCTCACGAATTGTCTTGGGGGATTGGGAAATGGATATGTGGTGAGAGTGTGGGCAGCAAATACATTTAGTGGTGTCAGATGGCTTTTACAGAATTCTAACTTCTACAGGATGTGGGGAAAAGTGAAACGTTTAAGGAACCTAGGAAGATGCATGTATCATTAATCATGCCAATAGTTAGACTAATTTTTATCATTTTATTTCAGATGCTACTTCAAGCGTATTATCTACTTTGAACAAAACAGGTAATGTAATAGCTTGTCTTCTGTGACTTCTTGAGTTTCTCACTTGTGTGGTCTTCAGCATTAGTCAAAGTTACCTCCTTATCCGTTTCCTATGCCGTCAGCTGTTTATTTATTACTCGTTTTGCTTTGACATTGAGCTGTAATTCTGGTGTCACCACACTCCTGAACTTGCAAACTCTTATGGTCATAGCACTATATTTAAAATAACACTTTTTATTATAATAGTAATACATCTTAACTCATGAAAAATTGGGAATACAGAAAAATGCAAAGAAGAAAATAGCAATCATCTTTCAAAATACTTTCCTAAGACTGTTACTGTTAATAATTTGGTATATTTCCATTCAGTATCATGTGTATATATATATATATATATATATATATATATATAACAAAATAGTCATAGTTTACATAAATTTTTATAACTTACCGTCTTGACTTCATATTAAATTATAAGTGTTTTCCAGCATCCCTACTACTAATGACTTTATAATATTCTGTTGTGTACCATATGTTGAACATTATATTTGTTTCTACTTTTTTAATAGAAATTGTTGCAATAAACATCCTTGTACCAACATCTTTGCATTCATCTCTGATTTCTGTAGAATGCACTCCAGGGATTGGACTTAATGGGTCAGCATTATGAATATTTTAAGGCCCTTGATACCTCCTGCCCAGTTACCTTCTAGAAAGGTTGTACCCAGCAACATTCCTGCCAGCAGTGGATAAGAATGTGTCACTGTACCTTTGCCCTGAGTTGAGACTATGTCATATATTATTAGATCTTCCTCTCGATTTCTTAGGTTCTATTTTGCATTTTTGATTATTAGTGAGATTGAACATTTTTCCCCAAAAGCACTTTTTTACCAGAACCAGAAGTTCATTTCACAGTTGTGTTTTGTTTGCTCTGGAAAGGAAAATAGCAAAGCAGACAAAATAATATATTTAAAGGATTCTTAATAATAATGCAAAATGCTGTCAGCCTTTATAATTACCACCAATCATTGCCCGTGGGTCAGTCACATGTTGAAACTGTCAGTATAACATCATCATTCTTAAGTGCTTCTCCCAGATCTGAGCTTTGTATTTTCTTCAGAATTTGCCACTCACCCTAGGAGACAGTCCTTCTTTGCAAATCTGTGCCCTGAACATAGGCTGTACTAATTCGCCATCCTAACAGCAAGGATTTCTGAGCCTGGTTCACCATTAACTGGGAAATGAGCCATGGGCTCTGTCCCCAAACTGTGTTGGGAAGATATTTCTAAGTTTTGCTTCTTCAGAGTGTGTTAATATTTGCCTGTGAGTCATTGACTTTGAACAGTTCTGTCCTGGTTCTGCTGTGAGCTTGTTGTATGACTGTAGTTGGATATTCTCAACCTCTCTGAGAATAATTTTATCTGTCAATATTATATTACTTTTATTGTATTATATTAACTCCTAAAGAAAATAGCAGGACACTTTCTTGATATTAGAGTACAGTAGCAATATTTTGGATCCTGTGTATACTGTTTCCATTAATTTTTATTCTGAATCACCTGCTCTCTACAACCTATCACCCAAAGGTCCTGATAGTGACTTAATTCTGCATATCTGAATTGTAAGTCCACATTAATTTGTTTAGTAGCAGCTCATGGAAACTGCAGTAGAATTATGCAAACAGTGGGGTGTGTAATAGGTGTGATCTAACTGGGTAAACATGGGAATCCAAACCCCAGACCCACCCTGTCAGTGCTGTATGATCTGAGTACGCAACTCTCATTCATTCTGCTGCTAAGTTGACCAGTAGTGTCCTAAAGGTGTCAACAGTATGATTTTCTTTGCACTTCACTAAAATGATACTCACGGCAAATTGTTTTTTAAAACATGCAACAATTCTGCTCTAATGTTTAAATTGCTTCTTTGCAGAAAAAACTAAAATCACTATAGTAAAAACCTTCAATGCATCAGGTATGACTTATTATCAATAACAAGATTTTCTTTTTTTATAACTAAAGTAAAATTAAACAAATGGCTGGTGTTTATGCTTTCTTTCTCTTTTTTTCCTGTCTTTTAAAAATGAAATCTGTTCTTAATGAACAGATGTTTATGCACTGGGTACCTGAAATTGTACTAAGTGTTTGGGGTTATACAATAATGATCAGACACAATGCCCACCCTCTAGAATCTTCTAGTGTCTGGGGAGAGACAAGGCAAACAAACATAACTAAAGTGAGCATGTGTGCAGATAAAGGCACTGATTACACAAGTGATTCTGACATGACTGGTGCTAATGATCATAAGTGGGATGCAATTTATGTAGGGAAGATTCTTAGAGGCATGGACTTCAAACTCTCTTTAAAGCAAAAAAAGGATGTACTTTTAAGTCCCAAGATTAAAGATACATGATTTGCTTACCGAAGTCTTCTGGTTGATTTAAAGCAGGGGTTGGCAAACTATGGCCTGTGGGCCAAATATGGCCCATCATCTGCTCTTGTAAATAAAGTTTTATTGGAACACTGCCATACCCATTCGTTTACACATTGGCTATGGCTCCTTTCCCACCACAGTGAATAGCTGAGTAGCTGCAACAGAAACTATGTGGTCCACAAAGCCTAGAATATTTATTATTTGACCCTTTACAGCCAAAGTTTTCTCATTCATGATTTAAAGGATGACCTGTGGCCATATACTTGGGGGAAATTACAGGTAACAGCCCTAGCAATAGGAAAGAAGATTTTCAGTATGAATGAGTAGCAGAAGACTGACATCACTGGCAATGAAGGTGCCACTAAAATCTAGAGAAAGATGAGAGATGATAGAATGAAAAGCTTAGTGAGCAATAGACCAATGGTTGTAAAGAACATTTAAAGCATCACTACCCACCATCTGTATATTCTGTAGTGTTTGTGTAGTGTGTATCTCCAGTGAATTATATTCATTAGCAAGGAAGTTTAAAATGAAATCTTTCTCTTTTGGTGTGGGTAACGTTGTGGAACAATATAGAAATCTACCTGGCAGGTAACTTTAGGCACCTAAATTCAGTTTGCTCATAGAATCAAAACTCTTAGCTGAAACATGATGCCTACACACCAAACATCAATAAGTCATTCTGGCAGAAACCATATCACATGCACTAACTCAAATTATCATTTTAGTTTGTGTCCAAGCTAGTTCTCTTAGGAAAGAATAAAGCACTCATAAAGTGCAGTAGAAATAAAAAAGCAATCAGGCATTGCATACATAATTCTGACCAAGCCAGACCTAACAAGGACAGCCAAATATTTCTTAATATGACAACTTTTTCCCCTTGGCAGTCTGCTTAACACATTATCAGCATTTGCCTCTCACATTTACTCATAGATTTCTTATCCTTTGCCAAAAGGATGAAATTAATGAAACAAAGATTCTCAGAGGAGTTAATCTAGAGCTTTCTTGAAATCAAAGAAGAGATGGTCCTCTCATTTCACCAAAGGAAAAAGTATTTCTCAGGTTAATATGTATGAAGGTTTTTGTTCTAACATGGCTTATTTCATCTCCCATTCATCCCTGCCTCCTTTGCATGCCTGTGTGGTCTGGTATGGAGGCCATCACATGGCCATCACTCCATTTTGCCCTCACTATAACTTTTCATCTATTTGCCAGTATCACTTACTAGATTGTAAGCTCGCTGAGGGTAGGGTCTGTATCTGGAAACTCCCAAGGCCTATAGAATATGGTAGGTGCTCAGCAAATATTTTTTTAATTTTATGGTTTTTGCCCATGTGAAAGGACATCATGACATTGATGTTATTTCTTACATACGTTTGCACCAGTAGCTATGCCCAGCATTAGAGTGCTCATGGGCTCCCCTGCCCAGGACAGGAAGGAGGATCTATGAGTAAGGGCTATTCCATTTAAAGTTTCTATACTTGATTGTATTCAGGCTGTTCTTTTTATATCAGACAGAAGAGGGATGAGTTGAGACTGGGGCAAAGACGTTTTAGTGAGGAGCAGGGGATCAGACACTGACATACTAAAGAATAGTAGAATCCAGTTCCATAGCTGAACTACTAAGAAGTGAAAACTCTCATTCCTTTAGTCTTTGTGGAATTTATCCAGCCAGTTATATCCAACATATAATATTCTTGATACACGTTTAATGACTGAATTAGTGAATTCTCTTGACAGTGTAATATGTAAGTGCAGGTGTTAACATGCTTAACCTACTGGGTTGTGTTTTCTTTGCAGGAGTCAAACCCCAGAGAAATATCTGCAATTTGTCATCTGTTTGCAATGACTCAGGTTAGTTCATGTGTACATTACACATTACCACATAAATTAGCGCCGTAGAGAAAGGTTTGTTTTCCTCCTGTTGAGTGTGTGATGTGTGCCTCTTTGATTTGTCTCTTTTCATAACACCTGGCTACTAAGAGTCTCGAATGAAAACAAAAGTAAATTTTAGATCTGGCTGGAAGTGAGATAATGGGTTAACTTCCTTAATATGAGACCATGAAGCTCTACACCGAATATTTTTCATCATAGTTTTAAATCCATAGCTAATACCCTTAGAGTTGATTCATGAACATAATTAATAATGAGCTTAATTATTGAAACCCACTTCTTGTGTATAAATCCCTCAAGCTTTTCCACAGGACCTTAAGTATTATAACTTAGAAACAAGATGTTGTCTTTTGCTAAAAATAAAACAAACCACTCTACTAGAATATTGAAAACCTCACATACACCTAGTTTAATTAGACGCTAATGCCAATAGTACCATAGTGTATTTTGCTGTCTCTAAGACTGTCCACTATTTTTTTTAAATTGAGATGGAAATCTCTTGAGAACATGCTATTTTTGAAATGGGAATATTTTCCCTTCTGCCTTGGGCCAGAAGGAATGAAACAACCACTTTTCTCACGTTGGTTTGGCTTTCTGGGCTCCCTTCCGTATTAAAACCAATGAAGGCAGATGTGAAAACACAGAAAAACATGGTGTGGCAGGTCAGAACTGGGTCAGAGGAAGAGAGAAGAGGTAACAAAGTATTTTATAATATTAAAGTCTTAGTGTGACTCCACTGATACAAAAAAGGCAATCATTACAGGAATGTTTTCCTTTTATTCTGTTCCTCTTAACAGTTTAATAATCTGCTTGAAAAATATAGGAAACAATTTCAAGTAAAGTGAGTTAAAGCTGGATAGTTTAGAAAAGAACAAAACTTTCTATTGAAAGGATGTCCCACAAGCACTTTGTATGAATGTGAGATTTACTTACAAGAGCCTTCTGCTGAGCTTCCCTACGTGAGCTTTCTGCTGATAGTATGCTCCAGGTAGAAGATAACATGAAAATACTGGCTGGTTTTAATTAAAGAAAAAAAAAATCTGTTGCATACATTTCACTTTCATATATTGTGTAACTCTCTTCTCCCCTTCTCCCCTCCTCTCTTACCTTTCTCTTTACTGAATTCTCCATAATTTCAATATTTTTATGCTTCATCTGTGTTTTGGACTGGTGACTAATGTCTAGCTTAGTGTTATGTCTGCATGATGTTTGATAACTGTTTGAAAATTGAACATTTAGTCAAAAAAACTGGTCATCTTGAATAACAGATGCCAGGAAGCTGGTTGGAGTAATGTTTTCCCTAGTTAAGCTACTGAATTGACCATTTGTTTTAGTGTCTGGTGAAAACAACCTCTTCAGGGGACCAACTCATTTGGCACCAGAAATTCCGCAATATCCTGCCAGAAACTAGAAACCTTCACTTCTTGCAGGTTCCAATCTGGGTTCATTAAAGGAAATGGAGGCTTGTGAAAAAACTGAGAACTGACCAGGTAGAGTTAGGCTGAGGGTGAAAAAGTGATGGCTTCATGGTTGCTCTGTTACCACTGTGTGCCCAGCACATGTATGAAACACAACGTGTGCTCAATAAGACTCAAGGATGAACCTGGAGAATGGAGGGATGAGGGAGAGAAATTGTGGTTGTCTGCACACACACACACTAAAGTTTATAAAAAGTTAAGATTTTTTTTTCAAAAATGGATAAGTAATTCTATGCATATATTAAGTATCTTGACTGTTAATAATTGAGTAGTGCATTGATTGAAATTTCAGGTTCAACATGCAGAGTTTGAGTTCTCAGTAGAAAGGTTGCTGAAACAGATCAATCATGTTAATCACTGGTCTAGTGGCTTTGTTGGCCATTGAAGTGGAAGTGGACCATTGAGTCCTTGGCTATGGGAATCAGTTGTACTTTGGAGTGCAATAAAAGATGAGATGGGGAGACCTTCAGCCTTCTAGTTCAGGAGTTGGCAATCCCGTTCACATAGTCCAAATAATAGCCTGCCACATGTTTTTGTAAATAAAGTTTTATTGGAACACAGCTATGCCATTCATTTATATATCATCTATGGCCACTTTTACCCTAAAACCACAAAGTTTAGTAGTTTCCACGGAGACATATAGCCCAAGAAATCTCAAATATTTACCCTCTGATTTCTTACCAAAAGAGTTGGCTGAGCCCTGCTCTAGTTTATATGATATCCTTGCCCTTCTGCTCAAGAGGCCAGTTTTTTTTCTGTCTGTAGATTATAAAGTACATACAATGTACTTCTGTGAAGTCTGTTTTATTTGTTTCAATAGAGCCAAAGGCCCTCAGAGTAACCCTGCACGAAATGCACTGACTGAAACTGAGTTCAGTATTCCCCAAGGCGAGCATTTTCAGAACAGGGTTTTCTGGCATTTCTGGGATAAAAGCCACAATGAGTTGTTCAACTGAAAAAAAAGGGTTTGCCCTGCACTGTATTCAGGTGTCAAAGCAAAATCTCAAAATTCGTTCCTAGGAAGGATAGTGCTATTTGGTAGCTATATTTTAAAAACAAAAAGAAAAACCCCAAATGGCAAGGAATAAATAGACTTCCATAAGGCTGCTTAACTGCTGAGAAACACTTTTTCCCTCCCGTCCATAGCTACGTAACTGCAGTTAAACAGCTTAAAAAGATTTTTAATGTTAGAGTCACAGTTCCCCCAGTTATCATCTTTAAGGGAAACAAAATCCTGATGAGAAGCATGTAGGGAGAAAATTTCTTGACAAGGAGACAGGTTTTTGTCTCTTTCTGCATTCCCACATAAAATGTGTAGTTGATATTTTCTGAAAATTATATTGATAATCATTGAGGAACTTTCTGATAGAAAAGAGTAAATGTGAATAACAAAGAAATTGATGAAACTGTTTATAAAATAATTTGATAATCTTTTTTTGGTGACATATTAATCCTCAAACTCTAAGGATACAAGTCTCAAATTTCTTTTTGAAAATTCATTTTTAGCATTTTTTAGAGGTGAGATAATGTTTCAATATGCTGAAGAAAGCAATGTTACCCAGGTAAGTTTTAAAGATTTTTTTATTGCAATTTAAAAAGTGAAGTCTAATGTATTTAAAGATTTGTTTATGGTTCAAATTATTTATATTTGGCATATTTACTTTTCTGACCAAATTTAAATAAAGTATGTGTTGTTGAAACACTAGCTTTATCGAGAGGGCTTGACTTCATAATAATCATGATATTTTGTTTAAAATTATATTTTAGTTTTCACTAGGTTTGCTGCTGAATAAGAATGTTTACATGATGCAATTTAGTCAAAATTTAAAATTAGACACTCCTAGCAACAAGAAATGTATTGAATCTAAAACTAGTCTTCTCAGTCTGATACTGTTCCCCCCATAAGGGATTCAGGTACAGTAGTATCAGCCTTCCCACAACCTAGATTTGGTCCGAGGATCCCAGCTAAATGTGGTTCATTCATTCAGTGAATATTTCCTGATCACCTACTGTATTCCAGGCAGTGAGCTAGGTGCTCAAAATGCAGTGCTGGTTGCTACCAAGTTTCCCTTTTTCCATTGGGATCTTATACTTAAATTTAGAACCTTTCACATAGAGAGCTTTAATGGTGCTCTTTTGGGGGAACCCTTGGAATAACAAAAGATAGAAATTAGCACATCAGACTTGCTGTCTCAAAATATTTTTGAAAGAAAACATAAAAACTGGTTCAGCCAATATGGAGTTGATCATTTGCTAGACAATATTCCATGCAGTTAAGAGTCACAGTCTTTGGGGTGGAGTCCTTTGGGCGGCCAACAAAACTGAAGAACAGCTTCTTGCTAGAAAGTGTTATAAAACAAAATAGTTGTTGTATTCTTAATGATTTTGTGCTTCTAACAGAGTGAAATTATGGCTAATGTCACCTTAACTGGAATCCTGTCTCTAAGTGAATTGAAGTGAGTAATCTGTTGTTTGATTTAAAACTTAAGACCTCAACTGTGGGAAGATACTTGTTGAGCTATCTTTACTTTTGAAAACCAAGAATAGGAAAGAGACAGACCCAGAGTTTATAAAGAATTGGTTCTAGAGTTCTTTGCACAGTAACTGTGGTCACCTGTCAGCAACTAATTTTCCCGTGAGGTTCTTCTCCTGCATGCTATGAAATTATGGAAGAGTGTTACCAGATCAGGTTAGTTTTGCCTGATGTGCAACAAGCCAGAATGCTGAGAAGCCAAGGTTTGTAGCAAGGAAAGGGTTTATTCCCCAGGCAGCCACGGGAGGAGAACAAGTCTCAGATCCACCTCCCCAAAGGCAAGGGACTCGGGGTATTTATAGGATAAAGAATAAAGTAGCAGGGTGGTCTTAGGTATGGGGATCGTGGGGAAAGATGATTGGAAAAAGGTGAGTAATCGTCATTCTTCGCAGGTGTAACTAAGCTACCGGTCTCTGCAGGTTCAAAAAAGGAGGCACTTGGCACAATCTGAGGGTGGAGTTTTCCGCCCTCTGATGCCAAAAGTCACGGAGCAGACACTCGCACATGCCCCGTTGTGGTCCTTTTCAGTCTTAACCAGCTCACCTTGAAGTAGACACAGCTGACTCCAAGTTCCTGGAAAACAGCTCAGTAAAACATCTTACTGGTTAGGCTACGTGCTGCTTGGGGGACACGCAAGTCTTTTTTTTAGCAACAATTGAAACGACTTTGATGAGGGAAGGCAGGTGAAATGGATTTGACTAATGATTATCCACGGTTTCGAGAGTTCCATTTGAATTTGAGTTTTAATATGATTTGGTAGCCAGCAAGGTTGAAAGGAGAGTTCATGGTAGGACTCCACCTACAGCATTTGCTCATGCCTTCATGAGGCATCAGTTATTCAAAAGTCAGAGAGAAGTCTTTGTCAAGTAGACCTCAGCTTACAAGGACAAGCACAGATAATGACAAATGCATTACAGCTAAGTGCTCCTAGTTAGACAGTAGGTCAAAATGTTGGCCGGCAGGGTAGTCTACGCCAGGAGACAGTCTTACCTTGACTGTCACCAGTAGGGAAAATGTCTTCGCCTTCATGCAGGGAAGCAGCATCAGAGATGAAATTCATCTACTCCCAACTTTGCTACTATCTCTTAAATGAGATTTTTGTAAACTTTGGAATCAAATCCAAAAGCTCTTGGGAGTATCTGTGAGGACACTGAGGAAAACGAACCTTTCCTAGTTCAAAATAAAACATCTCTTCTTAAGAGTTATCCTTTTAATTAGCATTTTGACCTCCCTACTTCTGATGATTTAGCCAAGCCTAGGCCGAGAGGAACATGATTCCATCAGATATCTGTAGGGCTCTCCTGAGTTTGTGGTGGCAAAAAGTTAAAACAAGTGAGAACTGGGAAGAGCAGGACATTGTTCATGTCCTTTATGCCTGTTTTTTGACCTTCTGATGAAATAGCTAGCTTTTTCTAACTATTCAAAGTATACATGTGAAACAAAAAGCAGAAGTTATCAATGTCCTGGAAGGATTTTAAATTTCAGTTGGATGATAAGAGTGATAGGAAATATGTTTTTAAAGTCACAAATTTATATATAGAACACAACTTAGCATACTTGTAATTCATTTTAATTACTAGACTTGAAATATAGATGAGTTCATTCAAAACTACCAAGCATTTGTTAACATCTAATATGTGCTGGGCCTTGGGGCTACAAACGAGGATCAACCCAACTCTCTTGAGATGGAAAACAGCCTACAGCAGTGGTTTACCCAAGGTGCATATTAAAATCAGCTGGGGAGCTTTTAAAACTCCTGATGCCAGGCACACTCCATGACAATTAAATCAGCATTTGGGGGCTGAGTTGCAGGCATTGGTATTTTTGAAGACTCCCCAGGTGGTTCCAGCATGAGGCCCATTTTGAGAATCAGGGGTCTAGAGTCCGGTGGGGAAGATACAGGTAACACGATAACAATACGGGATGATCCCTACAATGAAGGTGACATGTACAGGCTACCAAAGGATGCTCTAAGTGTCTGAATATAGAATAGGCAGAGTGGTTGGACATGGCTTGAGGAGCCAGAGAAACTCTCAGAAAGAAGGTGGCCTCTGAGCAGTTATATAGGCACAGCTCCTGCCAGCTTGAAAAGCTAGCTGACTACTGTTGCCACGATCCTTCTCTTCTCTCCAGATCTTCTCTGGAGCCAAGATCTATTGCCCAGTCCTTGGAACAGGGTTTCTCAGCCTCAGCACTATTGACATTTGGGGCCCCGATAGTTCTTTGTTATGTGGGGCTGTGTTGAGAGCATTGTAGGATGTGTAACAGATCCCTGGTCTTTACCCACTAGATGCAGGTAGCATCCTGCCTCCAACCGTGACAATCAGTTACGTCTCCAGATGCTCCCTGGTGGGCAGAGTCACCCCAGGTTGAGAATCGCTGCCTTGAAGTGAATTCTTTAACTAGATTTCTTTTGTCCTAACTTCATGTGAAGCTTGGCCACATTGAAGAAATGAAGTGATGTTGAGTGGGACTGGAGGGGAGCAATGAGGGAAATTCCTAAAGAGGAGTTGTGAGGAGGAGAAGGCTGGGCTGGAGAGTGCTCGAGAGCATGCGGGGTCAGTTGGAGAGGGAATGAGGAAGAAATCGGAGGCACAGGGCCCCCCTGGGTGAGTGGCTGGCCCGTCTCAGAAATTTCACCTCCAGCCAGCTCTTCCTCTAGGTCCTTTGCCAGAAGAAGCTGCCTGGGGGTTGCAGTAGCCTAATGAGTAATAAGATTGTCAACCATAATTTAATATCTTGCTGTTGGCTAAAACTGATAACAGCTTCTATCAGGTTAGTTTCCTGTGTCATGTCAATAATTTATTTTTCCCACGTAGGAGTCTCTTATTATACCCAGTGTTTCTTCAAAGTGAACACTGCAAGCAATAAATACCATATGATGAATTTTATTGCTAAAAATCTAACTTGTTTTGAATTTAATATCACTGATGATCTCCTTCATGTCAATTTCTCATTTTATTTACAGACGATCAGAACTCAACAAAACCCTGCAAACCCTAAGTGAGGTAATCATAGTACATCCTGTACTTGTTCATCATTATTATTATTTGGGGTGGGGAGAGCATGGAGTTCTGTATTCCTGAGGAGACATGTATTCAAATTACCCCAAACCTGTCATGTAAAAGAATGAATGGGCTAGTTCTCTTAGTCCAAAAACCAGAACTAGGCTCAACAGATGGACATTACAAGGGAGTAGATTGTCCTTCATGTAAAACTAAGTTTCTTAAAACCAGAGTTCCAGGAGAATGAGCTCCCTTGTGTGGTAGAGAGTTCCCTGACACTGGTAGTATCCAAGTAGAGCTTGTATGGCCTGAATAGCTTCAATCATATGTCAGTAATCTGGTAGGAATGTGAACTGGATGATTCCTAGGGGTTCTTGTGGTTCTAAGATTCTGTAATTCTCTGATTAGTCCTGGGCCATCTTGTCTGACATTTCCAACTGTCAAACTAACATACATATTTTTATTTTGTTTCAGACTTATTTTATAGTGTGTGCTACAGCAGAAGCCCAAAGGTCAGTCATTTTAATACTTTTATAAATAACATTCTTTCTCTACTCATGAGAAATAAAGTATTGAGGAGTATTAGGGAGCAAATTCAAAGGCATTCCTCTAAAATAAATACACATTAATGACATTTTGGATATGTAATTTTTTATTCTTCCAGACACATATCATAGTCACATCCACCTTCTCATTTCTTTATGAAGCAGAGGGTTGGGTGGTGTTGGGCCATTTGCCTCTGGTTCTATGAAGCTAAGGATCATTGGTATCCTTAGCCCCACGGGCCACCAGTGGGACCAGGAAATAGCTCCCAAGGGTCCAGTCCAGTTGAAAGCCATACAGAGAAGAAAGAACATAAGATAGAGCTTGGGAGAAGAAGGAGAGAGAAGGAAGGGAAAGAAAGAGAAAAGAAGAAATTAAAAAGTACATGGACGGGCGAATCAGCAATCGGCTGACAATTATTTGAGGTTGCAGAGATGATCATTTGAAATTACGTCCATTGGCTGTCCTGGCTGCATAGGCCAACAGCTTTTAGGTCAGTGAACTCACTATCCAAATCTTGAAAATTCTGTGTGGGTAAAAGGTCTAGAAAATAATCATTTCTACTCATCGAACGATTCATTGGTGCAAACAATGGCAAGTCTTCCATGAAATTGTAGATCGGATCCCTACCCACTATATGTATTTAGTTCACGTCTCTTAGCACTTTTCATTATTTGCAACACTAATATTTTTTTCACCTAAACCAAGACTAAAGAAAAAAAAAGAAACAGAGAATGTCTTAAATTCCTAGTTATTTGATGATCTAGATTGCCAGAGACATTTTGGATTTAAGAGACCTTGATAGTGACCTCTGGTATGTGAAAGGGCTCTCAAGATGGAAACCCAAATGCCTCCAGATACCAGGCAAGTAGCCAGCTGGGGGTAAAGCTTTAGATGTCCGGATGCTTGTCTCTACAACCACGTGTCACCACTGCGTGTTCCTTGTGTGGGCAGGCAAAACGAATCAGCATCTGTGCGTGGTCAGAGGGTCTCTTGTTTGCAAGCTCTGTGAATGTAAACACATCTATAAATGCCTCCTTGTAGAAAGTCTCTGGGGTAAAGTTCAGCCTGTGGTAGGTGGGTGTTTGCAAACTTATTTCCTGGGTGACCTCGCAAGTTGACAGTGTTAGTGTCCCCTTTCTTCACTCTAAGTTTGAAAAGCAGTGACAAATATGAAGGTAGGTTTCCAGTTTAGTAACACTCTGGTTCTATATATTTCTCTTTATAGCACATTAAATTGTACGTTCACAGTAAAACTGAATAAGACAATGAACATATGTGCTGTGATGGTTGCTTTGCAAACAGTAAACATTAGACCGATGGGTAAGTTGTCTCTGTCTTTATTGCTTTGTTCATTTTCACACGACTTTGATGTGTTCTTTTTAAAATTGAAAGAATAATGAATAAATTTACATATGTTACAGCTTTCTGTTTTGACTCTTTTGTCCTTGGGCAGTTTTTAGGGAGCTCTAAAAGGTGATTTTTCCTACTTTCTCAATAAAGTTTCGATATATTGTATTTGAAAACATGATAAAACAAACCCTGTGGAGAGGGAGAATTCTATTTGGAGTGCTTGATAGATTGCTGCTGGGATATATTTACTTCTGAATTCCTCTTAGGAGTCACTGAAGAGTAATTGATATTGCATGCATATCTTCCCCCAAATTATTCACTCAAGAAATATTTTGAGCACCTACTATTTATATATAATTGTCAATATAATAGCATCCAATGTATTTTATCGACTGTTTTAGACTAATGCTCTTTAAAGTGCTGTCAGGGTAAGAACTGTAATACTTGATGGATCTCAGCTTCTTCCTTCTCTCATTCTTGCCCATGCATTTTCTTCTTTCTTTTATTTTTGTCTCCAGAACAGTGCTGCTGTCCTGTCTGGATGCCCTGCCCTTCCTCCCCGGAACAGTTAGAAAAACTGCAGTGGTATGTAGCAAACATGGTGACCCTTCTCCTAAAAATAATAATAATAATAACCACAGCATTTAATCACTATTGCTGGCTAAGGAATTGTAGAATTTTGATAGCGAAGAAGGGCTTTCAGTTTTAGGGAAAATGCGGTTTTCTGCTCTTTGAAGTTTCCATTGCGTTAAACCAGTGATTTGCAATCTTGGCTGCAGATTAGAATCACCTGGTGAGCACTAAAAATATTCTGACTCCCCACAGCCTCACCAGCTGACTGTGTCATCATATTTTAAAATTTTAGATGAGAAATGGTATCTTAGTGTTATTTTGATTTCTACTTCTCTTAAGACTGTTTGAATTTTTTTTTCGTACATTTGGGGTCATTTTTGTATCTTTTTTGTGAATTGTGCGTTCATGTCTTTTCCCCACTAGATATTTGATCAATTTTTAAGTATTCTTTATATATTGTGGATATTAGCCCTTTATCTATGGTATATGTTGCAGATATTTCCCCCTAGTTTGTCAGTTAACTTTTGACTTTGTTTTTGTTTTTGTCATGCAAATTAAAAATTTTTAATGTAGTTAAATTTACTAATCTTTTATTGCTTGTGGATTTGGAGGCTTTATTAAAGAAAGACTTTCCCTACACCTACCTGGTTATAGAGGAATTCACCCTTGTGCTTTTCTAGTAGTTGTATGGTTTCTTTTTCTTTTCTTTTTTCTTTTTTTCTTTTAATATTAGATCCACTTGGAGTTTATTCTTATGTGGTAGGAGGTATGGATCTAATTGAATCTTTTTCCAAATGTCTTCACAGTGGTCGAGGCACCAGTTATTCAAAAGTCCACCTTTTCCTCAGTGATCTGAGATGCCACCTTTGTCATATGCTAAATTTTGATAGCTATTTGGGTTAAATTCCAGATGTTAGATGTTAACATTGGGGGAAGCTGGGTGAGGGGTGTATGGAACTCTCTGTGTTATTTTTGCAATGTTTCTGTAAGCCTAAAATTAGTTCATATTAAAAATTTTTTGAAAATCCTGATTTCCAGTCTCCACCCTCAGTGATTCTGGTTCAGTTAGTCTGGGTCATTGCCTAGGCATTAAGAGTTTTGAAAACTCTCCAGGTGGTTCTCATGTGCAACCGAAGTTGTAAATCACTGCCTTAAACTCTGCCTCAGTGGAGAGAAGCTGGGAGATGGGTGCTTCAAAATAGCAGAGGTCATGGATGATGTGATAACAAGTATATAAAAATGTACCTGGAAAAAACCAGGAAGTGAATGAATGAAAATGCTCACGGGAGTTCCCAGTGATTGGCCTGCCCACTGGCATTATGGATGATTTTCTTGTTTACTTGTTTTTTTCTTGGCAGCATCTTTTGTACTTTTCTACAATCAGATAAAAATTGTATTTGGGGAAAATGAAGGACATACATTTTTCAGTGTGAAGCTTCTCATCCAGGAGCAGAAGGCTAAGTGCAGCCTGTCCGCCCTGTGTAGGCCATATATCTGGGATATATGAAAAAATTCGGCCCCTAGGAATAGCTAAAGAACTTTAGTTAAGGATTTGCAATGTTTTCTGTAATGAAAAGTAAAGAATATTTGAGTTTTAAGCTTAAGATACTCCCATTAAGCTGGAGGGTTGAGCCCCACTTGGAGATGGAAGTCCTGGAAGTGTCAGGATCGGGTCTGGAGACCATGGTTCTTTTGAGGCAGCCCCACTTTCCTCTGATGACTGCCCATTCCGAGAGCTGCTAGGAAGAAGCAGCAGGACGCAGAAAAGGAGGCAGAATGTGAACTCGTGTCTGGCTGAAGCGCTATCATAAATTAGCTGTGTATCCAGCTGTGAGAGCAGGTGCTTCTTCACGTTGCAAAGTCTCAGATTCCTCTGTAAAATGAGGAAGGGATCACATCAGCGCTTCTTGAAGGTTACTGTGCACATGCATGTCACTCACTGAGGATCTTGTTAAAATTCTGATCCAGCAGGTCTGGGCAGGACCTGAGATTCTGCATTTCTAACAAGCTCGCAGGTGAAGCGGATGCTACTGGTCCATGGACCCCACTATGAGTAGCGGCGGGCGTCTAGACCATAGGGCAGTGGTTCTCAGACCTGGCTGCACGTTGGAATTATCTGAGGGGTTTTAAAAATAGTGATACCTGCCTCCCACCCTCAGAGATAGTGATGTCACTGGTCTGCGGTGCAGCCTAGGTTTCCGGATTTTTAAAAATTCCTGGGTGGGGTGATCCTGAGGTGCAAGCAAACTTGTGAACCGTTAGGTTAGAATTAGATGATGGCCTGGTGTCTTTCTGATACATCAGTTCTTAAGATTGGCTGTACATTAGAAACACCTGGGGCCCTTTTAAAACTGATGGCTTCTGGAGTGCTCAAAACACTCTGTATTTTGATCTGGGTGGTGATGATAGAGGTGTATACATACTACAGTTACAATATTTATAATCCTTCCAGCTCTAAATGTAAGTACACTTTACTGTATATAGGCTACACCTCAGCAAAGAAGCACATTGAAGTGAATACGGATGCCTGTACCCACCCCAGAGATTCTTGCTCAGTTGGTTTGGGGTGGGAGCCCTGGCACTGGTGCTGCAGTGCTCTAAGGTTTCTAATGTATATATAGCTGGTGTTGCCCACCACCGCTCTGCCACTCCCTGTGTACCTCACCCAGTGGATGGAGAGCTCGGATTAGCAAAAGTGACAAGAGCAATATAGGGCAACCTCTTCATGATGAGCCCAGTGAATGGGAGCCCCATGCCAGGGGATCTGGCTGCTGCAGGCCCCCAGATAATACAAAGGGAATTTAATTTACACTTTGTAAAGCACCTTTGCCACGACTTGGCCAGACATGTTGCCACATTATAAAATTGAGGGAACAGAGTCGCAGAGAAGTTAGGTGGATTGCCCAGAGGAGTAGTGAGGGCTGGAGCCCCAGCCAAGGCTTCTCAGCGCATCATCTTTCTGTCTGGCACCTCTTTGTCCACACTGATTCCTGGACCTCAGGCTGTGGGGAGAGGCCTTCAATCGAGTGCCTGTCCCAGACTGGATTCAGCTGGCATTTCTTTTTATGGATATGACTTTCCTTAGGTCCCTCAGCCTGATATCCTCCCTCCTCTAACCCAAGAGAAGCTCCAAGAACACATTCTCATTGGTGTTCTAATTCAACATCTAAAAGTGGATCCATCAGAGGCTCCCCTGGGGAGTCATTTGTTGCCTCTGGTTGCTCCTTCCCCCACCCTGAAACTGGTGGCTCTTGTGCCAGACAGTGGATGAGTTCTTCTCAAGCTTCCATGCTATGAAGATACATGGGGCTGGGAACCTCACCCCCACCCCAAGACCAACTGAGTCACACCCTAAGGAGAAGGCCACAGAAATCTATTTTTTAAAAAAGTCCTCTGGATAATTCTCAAGCACAGCCAAGGTTGAGAACCACTGGGCCAAAGCAACATTGAGGGTATAGCTGATGTACAGGCTGGGGACCTAGGGACCACCCCCTTTGGCCCCAGCTTGATTCATTTTTTTCATTCAGCAAACATTTCTTGGTCACTTACTCTGAGCTAGTTAGTACTATGGCAGGCTATAGCAGGATCAAATTGATTCACACAAATTCCTGTGCTCATCAGTTTCAGAAAAATGTATCTATTGCTAACTCCCATTCAAGATTTTCTTGAAACAAAATTCAATGTCACAGAAAAAAAAAATGACAGTATGACTTACCTGTCCCAGCCAATATCCCCAAATGCATGTGAATGAGCTCATTTGGAAGTTTCGTGGGAAAAAAAGCTTATCTGTGATCTACCAAGACCAGTATGAGAATTTGCTGAAATTAAAAATTCTATTCTACAGATCAATAATAATGATTTTTACACATTTCTTCTAATGTCAATCAATATGCAGAAGATTGTGATTGCAATTGATAGACTTCTATACTTTGGTCATGAAAGCTATAAGAAAAATTTGAAGAACATTTTATTGTTATCGGTAAATTTAGAGCTGCTTTTCAATTTACGCCATACCTCTTTGAACCAGATGTTAACGCTAAGTTGACATGAGAGTAGTGAGTCTATTATGGGCAGATGTAGTTTTGAAACATATGCTTTAGCTTCTAAGTCAGATCACTTGTTCTGAAAATGATGAGCTAGTTTTGTCAATGTGGATTTGAATAGTAAAGGAAAATGATATTTTGATATTTGGTTCAGTTTTTAGAAAAATTTTAAGTATGTTTGAAACAGTCTGGGTATGTGACTCCACTTATTTTGAGAATAAACTTTGTAAAATCTAAAAAAACCCCAGAAAAGACAGGCTCCTAGTATATGGACACCATCAGTTGGGGCACATGTCATCTAACAGCTGCCTCCCCAAGAAGCACCTGGAAATGTCACAAGATCATCTCAACTGAGTGATAAGTGGTAAGGTATAGAGCCTGGGAGCAGCAGTGAACAAGTGAAGCAGAGCTGAGAATTCATAAAACAGCATCCCTCCTGGTGAATTCCTCTCCCAGGGAGGAGGTCATGGCAGTGAGCAGGGGCAGGAGGCCAGTGGCAGGTGCACAGAGGGCAGGCAGTGGCAGGTCCCTGATGGAGCCATGTCACCTTGGTGGTGTCAGATGGTTGCCAGAAGAGGTTAGCTTCTGTAGCTCATTCGTGTCTCACATGCATCTCTCTGATTCTTTCCTCTAGTGACCTACAGGATCCCGTTGTGTGTCTTGCTGGTCATCCACATGGCCCACCATTTTCTTCTTCCAGCAGTTCCATCCCAGCTGCTCCTCAGGCCACCATTGTGCCCCAGATCTCCAGTGCCTTCTCTTTTGCTGAGCCTCTAGCTCATCCACCTGTAACCCACAGCCCTCACTCTCCAACAGGGGTGATTCGGCTTCTTTCACCCCAGCCTTCAGCTCCCATAGCTTCTAGCCCTGCCATTGATATGCCCCCACAATCTGGAACTCTCTCTCCCCCTACGCTCCCAACTGATCTTTCCCGCACCCTGCCACCTGCGAAATCCTCACTTCCCTTTCCCACCACGTCTCCCCCTGTGAATGTCATCACGACCAGCACACCTCCTGATAAGACAGGTAAATATGAGGAGCCACACTGCACCCACGTTTGTTGTTATTCTGGCCACCGGAAATACAGCTGCCAGCCTGCCCAATCAAGACGTCTGTAATGAGACCACATTAAGCCATTTTATAATGTTTGCTTGATTTTGAGAGCTTTCTTTCAGGCGTTCATAGAACATAGACATGGCTGAGTTTGTTTTAACCAGGAGAGTGGAGAAATAGCTCTGAGGCAAACACAGATCCCATTTTATCCAGATGAGTTCTTTTATAGATTTCTTTCTCCTACAAAAGGTTGTCGGGTCACTGTTTTCAACATTCTGAAGAGAAAATTTTTGAACTCTTAAACACAGTAACTCCATTTAGACAGAAGACAAAAGAAAAAAAATTGATATTCTGGAAAATCAGTCATAGAGTGATAGCGCTGGGGCTGAGCCAAGGTAGCCATGAGGAGGAACATTCAGAAGACCTAGGTGGTGTGATCTGGAATAAGCCATTTAGCTCCTCATAATAATCACACTAATTGCACTGGGTTTGGAACAGAGGTTTGTGTACGTGAGAATGTCATGGAGACTGCACCAGGCTCCCTGGACACCAGGTAGGCTTAGGGGTAACAAGATAAAAGGATGAGGGAAAGCAGCAGAGACAACTCGATACTCTCTGAAGTTTCAATCTAGTGTGTAAGAAGCAATCCTTCCTCTAGAATTTGGAGGGAGGGAGGCAAAGCCAAGTTCTTGGTGACATGAGATTGGAGCTTAGGTTGTGGTCCCACCTTTTCTGCCCTGGTGAGAGCATCCCCAGGAGATCTGGAGCCACTGCCAAATGAATTGAGATTTCTTCAAATTTGTACTGCTTTCTGTTAAATATTTTTTTAAAATAAATATGAACATTTTAGGCCAAATAATAAAATCATTGGAGCTTTAGTCAAGAGAAGGTTCAATGGCTGATGAAGAATAAAGTAAAATTGAAGTTTGTTCACCTAGGCTTAAAGTGCCCAACTTTTTAAAGCTATCCTCTTTGACCCTGAAAATCAACCTGACAGGCTACACAGAGAGGCCAGGAAGGTAGATTCCCGCATCTGTGCTTCTATGCCCAGGACTTCAGTTTCAGACAGCAACTTGGGGCTCTTTTCAGGTCTTGAGTGAAGTGAAAATAACACAACAATAAATACAATAGTTTGCACACCATGTTTATAATAGTATGTTGTAAGACGTGGCTAAAGATTAGAAGGGAGTGCAAAATAAGAAACAGGGTGTTAGGTGGCAGAATTAAGAGACTTCTTTGTTGTTAGGTTTACATCATTGTTTCCCAGTTAAAAACACTATTAAAAATTAGGCTTACAGCCAGTAGTCCAGCTGTTAATTTCATACTATTCTCTTTTCACAAAAGAGCTTCTAGTTATCCACATAAAATTCTGTATGCATGATATAAATTAAGTACATGTATATTTATGCTTATGGCAAATACACACTAAATACACTGATGTGCTTTTACATTTTTTAGTTAGGTTTCTTGAAGTATAATTTATGTACAGTAAAATTCATCCAGTTCTATGGATGAATGAAATTTTTATAATTCTATGAGGTTGGATAAACACCCACAGTCATGTAACCGCCATCACGATAAATAATATTTGCACTATCCCCAAAGTTCCGTCATGTCCCTTTGTGGTCAACTCCTACCTACTGGCCCTAATCCCTGGCCACCACTGATCTGTTTTGTTTCCCTGTGCTTTCAATTTTTCTAAAATGCCATATGAAGAGAATCATATAGTATGTAGCCTTCTGAGTGTGGCTTCTTTCACTTAGCATAATACATTGGGCTATTGGAGACCCATCCATGTTGTTGCATCTATCAATATAGTTCATTCCTTTCTATTACTGAATAATAAATAGCCCCTTGTATGGATGGACCATAGTTTGTTTAATCATTCTCCAGGTGATGGACATTTGGGTTGTTTCCAGTTTGGGACTATTATGAAAGAGGCTGCTATAAACATTTATGAACATGTCCTCTTAAGACATGTTTTCATTTCCCTGGGGCAAATACGTAGGAGTGGGTTTGCCAGGTCACAGGACAAAGTGTCTGTTTCTTTATTAGTGATTTTTCTATTATATGTTCATAAAGTGATTTGGCTCTCTGTTATAGAAATTGTTCACACCAGCAGCATCAGTGTTTCTGATCTTGAGAACCAAGTGTTCCGGATGGAGAAGGCTCTGTCCTTAGGCAGCTTGGAGCCTAACCTCGCAGGACAAATGATAAACCAAGTCAGCAAACTCCTTCATTCCCCGCCCACCTTGCTGGCCCCTCTGGCCCAAAGGTATGACTTAGCAAACTAATGTGGTCGTGAAAGGGGACCCTCTAATAATAAATGATGCCTCTATAGCCAAGTGTTTTTCTCCTATGTGTGAGGTTCATAATGACTTGTTAAGTTGCTACTCTATTCTGCTTATACTGGGAAAGACAAAGTAGGAGTGCTGAATTTGAAGCGCCACTTCTCTCTACAGATTGCTAAAAGTAGTGGATGACATTGGCTTACAGCTGAATTTTTCAACCAAGAGTATAAGTCTGACCTCCCCTTCTTTGGCTCTGGCCGTGATTAGAGTGAATGCCAGTAATTTCAACACAACTACCTTTGCTGCCCAAGACCCTGCAAATCTTCAGGTACATCCTAATTTATTATGGAAAAATCCTTTTTCTGTATATGATTATTGTCCTCATGTGCTTCATGATTGAGGCAATGACTGCTTATACTTAGGGGTAATATTCAAAATATTTAACATCTAGAACAATGGAGGCACCACAGAATCAAAAAAGGACTTTAGTCTTGGCCGGAGCAGGATCTCAGAGGTCCTTGTTGTGCTCAGTATTAACCCTTTAGCAGCTGGATTGTGGAAGTTTAGTGGTGGGCGGGGGCAAAGTGGGAGAGGTGCCCAGCAGGTTCTAGGCAGTTGGGAGAGAGCAAGGACACCAGCTACTTATCAGTCCATTTCAGTATTTTAACAAATGTCATGACTACACTGGTGTGAATAGTGGTGCTGAATATCAATCCTGCTTCTAGGGTTTTCTACCCATGTATTAGAGGGATTGGGGGCTGGAAACACCCAAGTAAAACCAAGTCTTGCTTTTAACTTAATTTTTATAGTCTTCCCTTTGCAAGTTTAGTGCATGTGGTTCTATGATGACTTTGCCCTAGCAGGTCACCAGGTTGGTGTGTCTGCTGCAGTTGTCTTGAACTTTCTTCTTTTTTCCCCCAGTTTCATTGAGCTGTAATTGACATATAATATCCTGCTGTTTCTGAGTGTTTCTGTGTATCATTTATCCTTAAAATGTTTTCTTTCCTGCTCTGAGGCCTCATCTCCTTATTACACATCCTCTAATTTCATAGCAATCAGAGAAATAAGAACCAATGTGACATAGAGACACCATAAGTAATGCCCTTACAGGATCCTCCATCTTAATTAGTTGTTGTGTCTTCTGTCTCTTCATTATACTTGCCCCAGACATTTTTATGATCTTTTGTTTGATTTTCAGGTTTCTCTGGAAACTCAGGCTCCTGGCAATAGTATTGGCGTTATTACTCTGCCTTCATCACTCATGAGTAATTTGCCAGCTAATGATGTGGAGCTAGCTTCCAGAGTTCAGTTCAACTTTTTTGAAACACCTGCCCTGTTTCAGGTAAAACTGCATCTAATTGCTTTTGGTTTAGGGTTTTTGGGGGAATTGGGGGAGTCTTGTTTCTTTTAATTCTCACTTATTCTTAAGCCTACTGTAAGTCAAATGAACTGCTGAAAAGCTGCAGTTTATTTTTAAACAGGACCTGATGATGCTGGGGATGGTAAATAACGATAACCAACACTTCCATTGCATTTATCAATTGTCACGCACTAGCATAAGCACTTAGAAATGTTAACTCTAATCCTCTCAACAACTCTGTGAGGAAGGAACTACTAAACCATTATCTCCATTTTATAGATGATGCCGTGGAGGCACAGAGAGGTTAAGTAACTTGCTCAAGAACACACAGCTTAAATGGCTGAATGTTATGTTCCCTTTCAGATTCATGAGGATTTCATTGTGTCAGTCTATGAAATTTAACTCAGTATTTAGAGCATTGTATAGTGGAACAAGCTCTACTTCTAATTATGGCCCTTGGGAAAGTCACTTTACTCCCTGCCCCTGAATTTCAGACCTAGCTAGTAAAATAAGCAACGTGGACTAAATAGTCCTTAGGGTCTCTTCTAGCTCTAAAATTCTCTGATAACATTTCATTTTCCCTTGTCATCTTGTTGACTCTTTGGTGTTCTAGGACCCTGCCTTGGAGAACCTCTCTCTGATCAGCTATGTTATATCCTCAAGTGTTGCGAACCTGACCGTTAAGAACTTGACAAGAAACGTGACAGTCACATTAAAGCACATCAGCCCAAGCCAGGTGGGTGGGGCCTGTCTGGTCTGTCCATTGACCAGAAGCACCTCACGCAAACTATGCCTGTAAGACGTGGCCTGAAAAAGTAGATCCAGCAGAGCATTAGACTTGGTTAGGGCAGTGTGTAAGACTCGAATCACATAGTCACTCTGTTGGGTTTTGGCATGCCTGATAACTGACCTCCTACTTTCCAAGAAGGAGCAGTGTAAAAAGCAAGCCAAATTTCAAAATTTCAAAAAAAAAGCCAAAATGCCAAATTTCAGTGCATTCAGATCAGTGGCTGCAGGTCTGATTCTCACCTCCAAAGAGAAAGCTTTTCAGTTCAGATCACACTAAGCATCATCTGTGACCTCTCTACTCAAAGTGTGGTCTGTAGACCTGCAGCGTCAGCATCACCTGGGAGCTTGCTAGAAATGCAGACTCTCAGGCCCCACCCTAGATCCAGGGAATCAGAATGTGCCTTTTAACAAGGCTTCAAGGTGATTTCTATGCATGCACAATTGTTGAGTTTTAAGAAGTGCTGACTTACATGAGACTTGCTTCTAGAGACCAATATAAAATAAGAACTCTCCTAAAATCAAGAATGAGATTCTGAAATAAAAAATACCGTTTTTTTCCTAATTGCTTTTCAATTTTTTCAGTTCAGTAAATTAATTACTTATAATTTATCTTTCTACTGCAGGATGACTTAACAGTGAGATGTGTATTTTGGGACCTGGGCATAAACGGTAGGTTCCAGTCATACCTTTTTCAAAGTTTAAGTGGGTAGAGGAGGGGAAGCAAGGAGCAGTCTTTGGTTCAGTGGCCTTGCTGATGGAACAGACACTCTTCCCAATGCCAACAGGTGGCAGAGGAGGCTGGTCATCTGACGGCTGCTCTGTCAAAGACAGGAGGCTGAATGAAACCACCTGTACCTGCAGTCACCTTACAAGCTTCGGTGTCCTACTGGTAATAGCCCTACTCTACGTGGCTTAGATTCTGGGTCTCAGGGGTAGCTAGGAATCATACCATGAGGTCTAATCTGATGGATGACTTTGATAAATCTGCAGATTTCATGATATTGTGGCAAAGTTATAGACCAATGAAATTTCTAATAAGCAAATGTACTTAAAGGAAAATACTTCAACATGGAAGTATTTTTCCTCATTCTATTTTCACATTTAAGTTTTTCTCTTTTAAGTAGCTGTAGGAGGACTAGGGAATGCAGATTAAAATGGGTAATAAAAATTGTTCAGTTTGCAGTGCACTTTAAAATTTTTATAAAACACTTTGACATAAATTATCGTATTTAATGTCCCCAACAATCATGCAAGATGGGTAGAATGGGGTGTTGTTATTGTCACTCTAATGAAGTCAGAATTAAGACTCATTTATTAGGTAATTGTCCACAGTCATAGAACTAAGAAATATAGGAGCCAGAAGCCAAATTCAAGTCTTTGCGCTTCTAGCCCAGTGCTTTTCCAGTGCACTGTAATGCAGGGATCAAGTACATGCAATTTGGAGTAAGCCAGACCTGAATTTGGATCCTGGCTCCTCCTCTTAGTAGCTTTGTGACCCTAGACAAATTACTTAACCTCTCTGGGCCCCAGTTTTATTATCTTTACATGATGATAATAATTGTGCCTACCTTGTAGGTTTGTTGAATGAACTATGGATGGGCACTTAGAACACTCAATAAGTGTAAATTATGACTCTGTTATTTATTTTAAAATATTTGGTCTTGAAAGCAATATTTTATTTTCCAGGACCTGTCTCGAACATCCTTGCCACCTGCTCAGATAATGGCTCTGACATTTATCACATATATTGGTTGTGGGCTTTCATCAATTTTTCTGTCAGTTACTCTTGTAACCTACATAGCCTTTGAGTGAGTATCCACAACTGGAAACTTGGATTATATGACATAGTGCTCACCTCCATTGCCAAAATGTATTAAGTGAGCATGTTCCTTGACCTAGCTTATCCTGTCCACCCATCTAGTGGGGCCAACTATATGTAAAACTTCAAGGGACTTTTTGGTTTATATACTCCCTTCCTTCCATGAGTGTGCACTCACTGAAGGCAGGGGTTGTGTCTTAACCATCTTTGTACCCTAAAATGATGCCTGGTACCTAGTCGACATTAAGTAAGAAATGAAAGATGGATGCAGACCCTGAAATCCAAGAGCTTACAATGTGAAATAGACCATAGCTCCATGTACAGCATAAGAGCTATGTTTACTATATTAAGTTTCTAAATTATACCGAGCAAACACAAAAGATTAAATACATTAACAGATGTGGGGATGAATAAAAGTAAAGGGTATCAAGCCTCACTGAAAAATATCAATACTCAGTGAATGTAGCTTTGTAGGTCAAAGCCAGACTGACATTCCAAATAACAGCATCTCCTTCTTGGCTTACCAGAGGGTCTCTTTGGTCATTTTGGGGGGTAATTCCAATAAATTCTGTTGGAAAAGAAGGAAATAAAGGTACTTTTACTGCATTAACATGTAAGTTCTGGGATTTAGATTTTGGACACTGATCAGGAAATGCACAAATTTACTTTTAATGCCCTTAGGATCCAGCTGTGACTACAGATCTTCTAGTAGACCTCTGGAAATATGATTAATGAGACTAAATTACTATAAGGCCAGCCATTACTCAGAATGATTTCACCAGATCTAATTTCACACACATAAACATGTACATGTCAGCAGTTCGCTGTACTTTCCTATGCCTGTCTCATTTAGCTATAGTTTGAACTCTTCTTTCCATGATCTCATTTTAACTACTAACATAAGATAACAAGAGAATCTGGCTATGTTTTGAAGATCTGAATATAGGAGCCTATTATATGAGAAGCAGCAGCAATGCTTCTAGAAGTAGTTTGGGAGAAATGGGGGTAGGTGCTCAGTAGCTTTCACTGCAAACTATTTGAAAGGATGGGTTAGCAGTCAGCGTGTAAAAGGTTCCATAGAAATATAAACACGAATTTTCCATATGGTTATCACAGGTGATTCTCTTTAGATTTTTCCTTTGTTGTTATTGTTGGTTTTAATGTGCACACACACACAGACACGCTCAAAGAGAGGAAATTTATACATATTGATATTTACCAAAGAATAAAAATAAATTGCTTAGAACTCAGATATACTCACATAAACGTTAGTAGGTTGTGATGCTAATTCTTTTCTTGTCCTTTCCTTTTAGGAAGATTCGGAGGGATTACCCTTCCAAAATCCTCATCCAGCTGTGTGCAGCTCTGCTCCTGCTGAACCTGGTGTTCCTCTTGGACTCGTGGATTGCTTTGTATGACATAAGAGGCCTCTGCATCTCAGTGGCTGTATTTCTGCATTATTTTCTCTTGGTCTCATTCACATGGATGGGCCTGGAAGCATTCCATATGTACCTGGCTCTTGTCAAAGTGTTTAATACCTACATCCGAAAATACATCCTTAAATTCTGCATTGTTGGTTGGGGTATGTATAATTTTTGCTTGCACATTGCCTGGGCTTTCTCTGCTTTTTCTCCAGGGTTTTGATTTTTTTAAATCAGATAGAGACAATGATGAAGCAGGTCACCCTTCGCAGGTTTCTAAAACAGCCTTATTCTCCTCTTTAAGTTTCATTGCCCAAAGAGCCTCCTTGTCAAGTCTCTCTCTAGAACACCTGTATATATACTTATCCTGGATTGGTTGTGAACACAACACTCTTCGAGGTTAGGGCTATGAATTCACTTGGTATCTCCAGCAACTAGAACTGGGGCTGGCACACAGAGGGTGCTCAATCAATTGAGAACATCAGCTTGGTGATGATGAGGCCAGACTTTCAATCCCCAAACTCCCAGCTAGCCTCACTCTGCTCTGTGCCTCCCAGACATCACACATGTGCATGGCAGTCCACTCGGAAGGGCAGAGTGAAAGAATGTGCAGATAAAATCTCATTTAACTTTATCACCACACCAGCATGGTATTTCAGATCATGCCGCCTGTTGGTGGTGGGTCCCAAAGTCTTAGATGCCCTCAAGATCATGATGGTTTCTTCATTCAACTTCCCACCAAAAGTAGGAGCCTCCTGGACTTGACTTATCCTTGACTAAAGATAATTTAACCTCTGCTCGAATACTTCTATTATTGGGGAGCTCATTACCTTCATTAAAGAACAAAATTCAGTTGAGTAAATTTTAATGGTCTTACTGACTTTAGTTACCAATTCACGAATCAGGCAGCATCCCATGTAGCAGATAGAAAGGAGCTCCGAGGAGCTGTACATAATGAAAGATTTTTTTTATAGGCAGAAGGAAGCAGGAACAAGGAAGTCATTCTGGGCAAAACAGCAGGTTAGTTATTGTAAGGTTACTTTCCTTCAGGGGATGGCAGCGGTCTGTCAGGCAGATCACCTAACTAGTGCTGATAAGGCAATTTCTGATTGACTGGTTTAAGATTTCATTTCTAAGAAAGTCGAAGCTGTACTGGAGTTAAGTCTCATTTTGATGACCTGTGACTGGCATAGGCGACTCCATTTTGGGCCTGTTGTCTTGTCTTTAATACCTTACATGGCAGCCAATGACCATTTTCTAAAGCTCTAGCGTTCTGCTTGTCCATTAAGTTCACTTGCCTCTCTGGTGGCACTTACCCTAACCAGCAGTCTCAGTTTTGCTCTCTCGGGCAAAAAAATAATCAGCTGACACCTTTTCTGCCAAAGTCCTTTAGATAATCTACAAGTAACATATCAGATTATATATAATGCCCTATTTCTCAACATATTTTCACACAAATAACCTCATAAAAGACAAGCCAGTGAAGTCAGCAAGGCAGTTATTGTTAATGCCAGGTGAAGAACCTGGCTCAAAGTGATGTCACGATTTACCCCAATTCCCACAGCTCAAGAACAGCCGAGCCTGGCTTTCTGATTTCTCATGCGTATCCCTTCCACTGTGTTACAGCTGCCATCCCTCCCAGACTCCCTCCTCTTCTTCAGGCTAAATATTCCTTCGGATATTCCCTACACAATAGGGCTGCAGATCCTTTACCTCCCTTGTCATCCTGCCTGTCATTGTATCTTTGTGAAGAGTAACAAAACAGTACCTTTCCAGAAAAATAAGTCACTTCTTCCCATAAAAATAAGTCACTGTTTCTGATCTTGGGCATGGATTCTCTCTTATTTGTAGAATCCTGAAAGTCAGATTTCCTTGTCAAGGATAAGCTCCATATCCCCAGTATTTTATTTTTAGGAAGGTGTCTCAGGAAGTCACCATGTGTCAGTGTCTCCGTGAGGTACAAACGTAAAAGCATTAAATGAAATATTATGTTAGATTGTACCAGGTACCCCAACCTGTCTGTGAGAAGGAATTGTTTTTTATTTACCAGAGCCTCGAGATTGGGTTTCAGGCCGGTCTGTGTGCACAGAGGAGGAGGTGTTGGCATGGGGAGGCGGGTGATGGGGTGGAGGGGTGAGAAGGACCCCTTCCCAGCCTGGGAGGAGCCTATTGATTGTGCTTCCTCTTAGCCGAAGTGCAGCACCCCAAATCAACCAGGTCAGGCTTCTCGGTCCATCAACAGATTCTAGATAATCAGTTGAGGACTTTGGGGTTCATAATGAAAGATTTTCCAGAAGTTACTGGGAACCCTAATATGTTGACTATTTGGTTTACATTTTGGAGTCCTTCATTTTGTCTGCCACCTGACCCTTAAAATTACATTCCAGATGTGTAAAAGTTAAGAGTAACACTAGCTGCTATAGCAGACAAACCGCAAAAGAGTTTGGAGAAGAAGATAATTTCTCACACATGTGCAGTCCTATCAGCAGGAGGTGGGGCGGGGGAGGTCTCTGGTCTTGCGGTTACTCAGGATCCAAACTGCTGGAGACTGTGCCTCAAGACAGCACTTCCAAGATCACCCTGAATTTGGGAGAAAAGAGTGGAAAATCAGTCTCACAAGAGGTTTTTATGGGATAGGCCAAGTGCTGGAGCAAATCACTTCTGTCCATATCCCACTGGCCAAGACCTAGTCAGGTGGTCAGGTACACCGAGCTGTAAAGAAAGGCTGGGAGATGTCCAGCTATGTGCTAAGGAGGAAGAGAACAGGTTTGGTGAACAGCTCACCAGTCTCTGCTGTTTCAGAAGAAAATAGAACATGATCTCTATTCCTTCTCCTCACCACCTTTGCTTATTAGAACTATGTGTGAACAATGTTTCCCATCTTCCAGGGGTACCAGCTGTGGTTGTGACCATCGTCCTGATTATATCTCCAGACAACTACGGGCTTGGATCCTATGGGAAATTCCCCAATGGCTCGCCTGATGACTTGTGAGTACAAAGCCCCCTGTGGAATAAGTGAACTGGAGAACGAAATTCTTCAAGAAAATGGAAGATCTAATCAGCATATTGACTCTGGCTCTCATCCTGATAAAATCCAGTAACATTTACAGCAGACTTTGCAGTTATATATGTAATGAGATAAGCTAGTTGGAGAAGCCATGCTGCTACTCAAGTATTAAAAAAAAAAATTAGGAGGAAGCACTTTGAAAATAGTTTTATAAGCTTGTGATAAAAATGAAATACCAGCTACACTGTATTAGTAAAGACTCACAAAATAGAGTTACTAGGATCTAAAGGGGATTAAATCCCTTAAAGTTTTCAAAGAATATTTTTTAAATACTTTCAATCACTAAATGTCCTAAAATAAACTCTCTTAGAGTTTTTCCCCTAGAGCTATTAATGGTGTCGGAGATCAGAGGTTTTATCTTTTTTTTCTTTTGTACTTGTAGGCAGATGTTTCAGTAAGATAGAGATTCACTATTATCATTTTGAACCATATTTCTGCATTGTAATGTGTTTTCCCCTGTTTTTCCCCCCAAATTCCAGTTGCTGGATCAACAGCAATGCTATATTCTATATTACAGTCGTGGGATATTTCTCTGTGATATTTTTGCTGAACGTCAGCATGTTCATTGTGGTCCTGGTTCAGCTCTGTCGAATTAAAAAGAAGAAGCAATTGGGAGCCCAGCGAAAAACCAGTATTCAAGACCTCAGGAGCGTTGCCGGCCTTACATTTTTACTGGGAATTACTTGGGGCTTTGCCTTCTTTGCCTGGGGACCAGTTAACGTCACCTTCATGTATCTCTTTGCCATCTTTAACACCTTACAAGGTAAGCTCTACAGCACTAAATACACACTGGATGACCCAGTCAAACTTAAAAATATTGCTTCTAAAAGTTAGAGTATGTGCAAAGTGGCTTATTTAGTAGCTTAAGATACATTTGTTGAAAAACAGATTTTTCTTTGACAAAGGGTGTTCTGAGATCCTTGGAAGAGTGGCTAAATTCAGTAAATTCAAGTGGTCCTTTTTTCCTCCTTATCCATCACTACCTCCTTGGAGGGAACATATTGAGGGGAACCCACCAGAAACTCTTTCTTAGAGAGCCAGTCACTCTTCCTTCACTTGGTTCCTCACTTTTTTTTTTTTTTTTTTTTTGTCTTTAACTTTGTTACTGCAGTAGAACATGCATACAGGAATGTGCAAGTACCATAAATGTCCCTGTGAGGTCTCACCACTCTGACCTCCAAGGTCTGTGTTTGACTGAAGACAGTGATAAACGTGAAGTCAGTGGCCAGGCCCAAGTGGCAGTAGCCTGGCCCAGTGGTGAATCCTGTGCAGTTGCTCTGCTGGGACATGCAGCGGGAAGGGCAGGTGCTGTGTGTGGCCCTCGCCCACCCTTGGAGCTTCCCGTTTGTTAATGAAGCCCAGCTGTGGTCATTTCGGAAGAGGGGAATCCTCTTCAGTTGTATTCCTTAGGAAAGCGAATAACTAATTCTTTTGGATCAGCATTATAAAAGAGTTGTCAGCTGTGATTAATTTTAAATGGAAGCACTTTGGCATTAAGAGTCAAGCCGGCTAATAGGTTTATTACAGTATACAATAACAATAATCCAGGTCCCTTGGTTTCCTTTTATTCCAGATCCTCTGTTGGGATGCCTTTTAACTGCATTCTCATCCACTTGTTTTCACCTTCTCCTGGTGGCTTTCACCTCCCATAGCATCCTTTTGTAGTTCTATCAGGCAGTAGTTCATCTTGCTGGTTTTCAAAGAAATCCCAACCTGAGATTGAATTCAAATGCCTAACTTGGCTACCGGTTCTTATTTTATTTGGAGGAAGCCAGTTAATATGCTTGTTGATTTTACATACTGTTTAGTTTTACAACAGTTTTACAACATTACAACACTACAATGTACCAGTTCCTGAATTGGTAGACCCATGTTGCACTACGTAATATTAGATAGAAAAGTTTTATTTGCCAACAATGGCATGCTAAAAGTAAGAGACACTTAAAGAGAAAAAAAGTATGCCCAAATCACACTAATCATAAACATGAAAGCAAGATACTCACCCTCACATATTTCAGGTGGAAACTGAACCTGCCTCTTTCTCATTTCCCCGGAATGTCTTCTCATTAGAATATGAATGAATAGAAGTGTTACAGAAATGACAGGCCAGCCAAGAAACAAGCACCACTCGGAGGGTTGGAGTACTCAGATGTATTACGCCGGCAGGCTCAGAGGGGCTTCTGCTCCAAAGCTCTGAGCACCTCCAAGACGTGCGCATGAGGTTTTACAGGGTAAAGTACAAGCTTGGGGTATTCGGCCAATAGGCATGGAACAGCTTTAGCAGCATTGTCATCACAAAAGTGGAGGCGGGGAGGCAGCAAACCAACATTCCAAAGCCAGATATGTATCTTTGAAAACCCAGCTGGCTATCAGAAAACATGGACAGCAAACCAACACTAATTAACCTAGATTTACAAGTTAGTCTAGCAGAACTCAGATCAGTATTCCAATACTTAGATTTGTGAGTTATCTTGTTAGACCAGCCCAGCCTCTCCTTCACATTCCTAGACTTGTGAGTTATCTTGTTAGACCAGCCCGGCTTTTCCTTCACAGAAGGATTGTATTGTTTCATTTATAAAAGGGAACAAATGCCTGATTCACAAGGCTGTTGGATTGATGAAAAGAGAGATGTGAACAGGTTCTGATTTGGGCCTTGGGTACCCCAATTTTGATCTCTCAAACATGTTGTTCCTCCCCTAATGCAACCAGGTGTAGTCACCCAGGGTGGCAGATGGACAAAGGTGTGCAGTATCTGACATTTTAGTCTTCAGAGTAGGCATGTGTACCTTAGCAGAAGCAAACCTGATACTTTAAAATGAAGGTTTTAAAGTAGGTAGATTGAGGATTGGAGAGAAAGAGAACTCAGAATTCATCCACTCATTCAGCTAATATTTATTTGCTTTAAAAGCCTTGGGGAGTGGTAGCGATGGGGCTGGGTGGGGGTCCCTGTGCCTGCATGCGGTGGGGGGAGCCAGAGCCTAGGGCCCCTTTGAGAATGCCAGTGGAGAATTTCCTTGAACAGGTTAGAAGGAGGCTAGAAGGCAGACAAGGACATGGCTGCAGTGCCCCAGGTCTGGGAGGATGAGGGAAGGCCCGGGGAAGGAACATAGCTGTGGACTGGAGAGGAGGAATGAGGGATATGAGACAAAGGAGGAGATGGCATTTGCCAGAACTTGGAAATCAATTATACCTATGGAGGGATGGGGTGGTAGGAACTGGCAACTGAAATTAAAAAATGCACAGTGTGAGAACTGAGTTTCAGTTTTATTGGGGGACTTAATGAGGACTATAGTCTGGGAGACAGCCTCTTAGACAGCTCTGAGGAACGGCACTGGAGAGCTAAGCAGGGAGGTCAGTACATGTGTGATTTTGCAGAAGTGGGTACAGGCAGGCTCACGTCTCAGTAGAAGGTTGCTGCTAGTCATGAGGCACAGATACCTTAGTTAATGATTTTAGTGCTTTTCTAAGTGTGGGAAGATGCAAGAAAATAGATTCATAAAATTTTCTCCTGAAAATGTCTATTTGAAGGTCTGTTCTGCCAGTTTTCCCAGAGCACAGAGTGCCTCATTCCTGATCTGCATCCTGAACTTCTCTCAGGGTGTGTTGAAGTCAGTGACTACAGTGGCTAATGACTCAATCCTTGTAGAGTGGTGGCCAGCGACATCCTTTAGTTGGCAGAGCCTAGGTCTGAGCTGGCATCCTGGGTGGATGGCTTGAACTTCCAAACGTAGGAAAGGCCAAAGACAGGACGTGAGAGGTGAGACGGTGAGTTTAGTTTTGGAAATATGGAGTTATCATTCTTTTCATAAGCACTTTTTTTAATCTCACAGAGGGAGAGCCCCCCTCCCAGGATGCCTTGAGATAGCAAACTTTCCCAGGACTTTGTTTTTGTTTTTTTGTTTTGTTCTGTTTTGTTTTTCAGTTTACAAAATTTCACTTTGCCTATGGCTGCCAAAGATTTTATCTTTTGTGCAAAAGGAAGCTCGTAACATTCAGGTCTTAGTTTGAAATTCATTGTGTTATGGTTTTTCCCCTACCATAGGATTTTTCATATTCATCTTCTACTGTGTAGCAAAAGAGAATGTCAGAAAGCAGTGGAGGCGGTATCTGTGCTGTGGAAAGTTACGACTGGCTGAAAATTCTGGTAAAGATTTACTTTACTCTTTCTCCTTCTCTTAAATCTTGAGAAAAAGATTGTATAAGTTAAGATCCATAGCAATTAATGCTGAAGGGCTATCGAATCTGGAAATCAAGGAACAGAACCTGCTCAACAGAAAATATCCATTGTGAACATTAGGGGAAAAAAACCTAGTGAATTAAAAAATAATTACTCGTATCTGGGAACTTAGTGAGCGATAGAATTAATGGCCTAGTTGCTTCATGAATGAGGCAAGAGTGAAATTTTTAGAATTCATTTCCTTTTGAGCTCCTGTTTATCCAAAGTTATTTTTAATATTTACCTTCATAACTTTTTAAGTCTTGACTTGACCTGTTCTCCACAGATCCTGATCGTCAGTTGCATCATTTATTTGTTATTGGGCCAGTCTTTTTTTATAAGCTTTAGCATACATTTGGTTATTTTGAAGTTATTTTCAGGTATGCCCTGCTGGATTATAGACCAAATAGCTCATTTTTAAGAAAATAAGAAAAGTGAAGTACTCTTTGAAAAATGAAATTCCTTTTGCATGAATATTACCCATGTATAAAAACTCTGCAGTATTGCACAGATCTGGTTGCACAAGATCAGAAAATGGCAGTACCTAGAGTTCAATCATTTGCCTGGATTTAAAAGCCATTAGTCATCATAGCAGGTCGATTTGTGTTCTTGTGAAGACAGTCCTTGGCTCCGAATTATTACCCAATCCAGTGGATATTTATAGACACAATCAAATTAGCCTGGTCTTTAGTTCCAAGAGAATATAGGTTACTTTTAACTAGGCAATCATTTAAAGGACAAATGTAGACAGTCTTAAATGAAAATACATTTGATCACACTGCCTTGTGAAGTGCGGGATTCTCTGTACGATCTGGAAGTGAGAGAGGAGCTGTAGAACGAGTTACACTGTGATCTGTCTCCTGCACCTGACCTTCAACTTTCCTGCCCTGTGTTTCTGTAATGCTTATTTTACTCTGCTGCAGACTGGAGTAAAACTGCTACTAATGGTTTAAAGAAGCAAACTGTAAACCAAGGAGTCTCCAGCTCTTCAAATTCCTTACAGTCAAACAGTAACTCCACCCACTCTACCACGCTGCTAGTGAACAATGAGTGCTCAGGACTCATGAGCGGGAATGGTACGTATGTCTCAGTATAGTATTTCTTAAGCTCGCGTTTGTTTTACTAAAGTAGTTTTATCCTTTAATGGCATTTTTGCTAAGCAAAGTGAATAATTACATATATGACTAGTGGATCAAAATGTGGTTCCCTTATAAAAGAGTAAGTTTATTAATCCAAATTTATTCATTTTAGAGCAATTTTTTTAAGATTTAGGTTTTTTTAAGATTTAGTTTTTTATGATGGGAATTGATTGACAACCTAAAAGTTTTAATGTTGCAAATCCTGACTTAAGTATTGCCCAAAGACTTCAGTCCTATGCTATTTCTGTGCAAGCAGTACCTAAAATAGTCGGTAAGACTATATTGATTTTTAGTATATCTATAGTTATACACATCTTCAACACTTTTACACCTTCCTATTTTTTGCTTGCCTTGTTTGTTCATTCTTTTCCACAGTGTCACTGCCTTGTGACAGTGCCTAAATCCTCATGAATATATCAAATACTGAAAGATGAATTGTGACCAGTATTGGTGACCATATATGTATGTCTCAGATCATTGCCACTGTGCCTCCTTAACTCATTAACTCTGACATTTCTAGCCAAAACTCCCATTACGTTTTCTTTCTTTCATAAGACTGGGCTGTTCATTACTCATAAAAACTTATTTCTGTCTTCTTTGGCTTCTTAATATAGCTTTTGCATTTTTATAAAAACTTAAATTCTGCTGGTATACTTTCTCCTTCCTGGAGAATTTGCCTTTACTTATCATTTTAGAATATTAGTTATTTTCATGACAAATTCAAAGAAATTTGTTCTTTCAAGAAGGTTCATATACCTAACAAATAGTTTTCCAGCCTCTCATAGATGCAAGGTCCTACTGAGACTTTTAAATGCCAGACTTTTAAAATACAATAGAATGCCTCTAAATCGAGGCTTCTCAACCTTGGCACAGTAAACATTTGGGGCTAGATAACTCTTTGTTGTGGGGGTTTGTCCTGTGCATTTGGGGAGGTTTAGCAACATTCCCTGGTCTCCACCCACCAGATACCACTAGCACCCACCCACTCATCCCAAGCTGTGACAACTGAAAATGTCTTCTAATATTGTGAAATGTTCCCTGAGGGGTAAAATCCCCACCCGTTTATTGAGAACCATTGCTGCATAAGATGAGAAATAGCTGCCATGCGGCCTTAGCTCTTTACTGTAGATCCAGGGGGAGAGCTGGGCTCTAGGCCACATGGCTCTATCAGGAATGACTCAGTGTAGGCAAACAGAGTAGAGGCAGTGACAATCAAGGCTGTTTAATAAGTTAGAGTGAGAAACCAGTTCCAAGTAGAGAAATCAGAGGTGTGAGCTAAGTCATCAAGAATCCTAAGAATCCCAACAAATCAGTAAAGCCTACTGCTTTGGATAGAAGTGTTTGAAGCTCTTAAAGCCAGATTTTTCCATATTCTAGAAAGAACTCAGGGATAACACCTCACTTGCCTAGGCTATCAGTATGTTGCCGTCCTTCGGGGACTCGGATTCAATGAAAGCAGCACATTTTGCACAGCTGTTTGACATGGCTGATTTGACACAGCTGTTTCTGTTGGCTGACAGTGAGGGTGGGGTTATTTTAAGCCACCAAAATGGCCACATGTTTAATATCAGGTAACCTGCACATTGGATGGACATCACTGACTCCTCAGTCCACACATCAGGATCTGGGATGGAAGAGAGAAAAAGAAGCTGGAAGTTCAATGGTGTGTTTATTATACCAGGTCAAATGGTTCCTGCACCAAAATGTCCTCAAACGAAAATGCCGAAGTCAGGACAGCAGCCTCAGACAGTTGCATGCCCTACTTGAGCTATGCCCAGAAATGGAGCTGTGTTAACCATATCCATCACCTGTTTGTGTGACACTACATATTTCAGTTATGTGCTAGGGGCTTGGCTACCAGCAGCCATCTCACTCAGTACACAGGACCACAGGCTCAGTTTGGAAGAAACATCACATGTTGACTCTGCCACTTCTGAGCCATGTAACCTTGAGCAAAGCACTTTCTGAAACCTTAGTTTCATCGTCTGTGAAATAGGGGTAATAATAGGGCTCATCCTGTCGGATAATAAATGAGATAATAAAGTTCTCAGCACTTATTATTAGTATAATTGTGGCATGAACTAGCAATGGGCTTGTTATTCAGCTTTCTACGTTGTCTTCAAATGGTGTAATGGTCAGAAAGATAGTGCCAAGTAGCTAGAGGGTCCCAACGGCTGTGTCCACCCCCCCCAAACACACACACACACACACACACACACACACACACACACAATTCAGGGCCTGCTTGGGCTGGAGGAGGCCCAGCTGCTCCCTAGCCTGGACTCTGAGGTTGGAGTTGATAGTTTCCTCTTGGGAATCAGTTGTATCCTGATTTAATCAGAGGGCTGGTTTAGTCTACGAGAGACAATTTTTTTCTTTCCAGGACTGTTGTCACTCTGGGTTTCTCTGTACAAACTTTTATTTTGTAGGAATCTTAGGGAATCAAGAATGGTATAAGAGATCTCTGTTAACTTTTGGGGGAGATCAGAATATTACCTTAGATTATTTTACACATATGCTACTATTTGAAGTCAATATATGTTCAACCAGAGTTAGGAAACAGGCCTTTTAAAATCTAATATACTGCTTGGCTTCATATTTTGACCATTTAATTTTTTTTAAGTTGCCATAGAGACCTGGTTTCTGAATCATTCTCCAATTTTTTTTTTTTTGCTTATTTTAAGTGACCTTAGGAAAGGAATGAAAAGTAAATATGACAATATATCAGTTTTTTAAGAAAAAAAGACATGTGCATGTGTGTACTTAAGAAGAAAGTGATGTTTAAGTTTGTTTATTTTTTAAATGCTTTCTGTGGATACTTCCACTGGTTTTGTTTTTCCTCATACAGGGAATGCTTCTACAGAGAAGAATGGTGTTTCCTTCAATGTTCAGAACGGAGATGTGTGCCTTCATGATTTCACTGGAAAACAGCACATGTTTAACGAGAAAGAAGATTCCTGCAATGGTAAAAGCCGTATTGCTCTAAGAAGGACTTCAAAGCGGGGAAGCTTACATTTTATTGAGCAAATGTGATTCCTTTTCTGAAAATCAAAGCATGTTGCTTGACAGTGTGAAAATGTCCAGTTTTACCTTTTACATAATGTGAGTTGTATGAAAATCAACTAATTTTATACTCAGCAACCTCTGGCGGAACATAAGCTAATTGAGGGCAATGGTTACTATTGGAAGAGGAAACCAAAACATTATACCATGGTTCTTAGACTTTTGTGATTTGGTTTCTTATCCTTCATTTTAAAAGAAGATTGATTTTAAACAACACACTAAGAATAAGACTCATTTTAAAAAAATCAAAGTAGTTCATTTCCAGCCCCATTTACAGAGGCTGAGTTATCTTTGATAACATCATATAAAGCCACTGTTGACTTCAGCCTGCTGGTGAGTTTCGCTGTGCATGCCTTTGTTGTAAATAAGCTAAATTCTAGTGACCCCACATGTCAAAAATCTTACTTCCACATTTTTGGTATTTATTTTCTACTGTGTAAATTTCTTTCTTTGTAGAATCGTGGTTGTGTTGTTGTGTCTAATGTGATAATTCAGAAAATCTTTGCTGGTTCAGTGAATTCTAAAGTTCCTTTTGGAGACTGTATGGGATATGAAATACAGGAACTTCTTGGAAATCTAGAAATGACGCCAGCCAGACTGGAAAAATGTAAGCAGACAGTGCCACAATTAGCTCATACAGTGCCTTGGAGTGAGTTAGAAAAAGGTGGGCAGACACAGCCCAATGGGCTCATGATTTGGCAGGCAGAGTGGGGGCCATATTTTAGCCCCATTCACCCGTTTGGGTGTACCCTTGTTCAGGGTACAACCTGTACAACTGTACACAGCATCTAATACAGTTACCTGTCTCCTATCATCATCCCTAATCATCAGTTTATGGAATCTGCACCAAGATGTTTAGCTTAATGCCTTGGTCACAGAGAGGGATGGAACTGTAATCTTGACCATATGGCAGGAAAATTGTGAATGTAGAGGAGATACATACACTGCCACTTCCCAAATCCCCAGAGCCTTTCAGAAAAGGGGAGTTAGAGTCATATTACTTTTTAAAAGAGATGTACATAAGGCAAAAAAAAATCATATTGCTGTTCTTTAAAAGGCAACTGCATGGTACTTTGTTGATTATTATGACTGGTACACTCTGGCCAGCCAGAGCTATAATTATTTTTCAAAATAATTGTCTTGAAGAATGTATAGTGACAAGGGGGAGCAGCTATTGGGAACAGTGAACTATCCTGCAATGCTATTGTTTCCATACATGTCAAACCCTGATTGCTCCTAGTCATAGTGGGTCTATCTTGCTTCCCACCTACAGCTGCTTGAGCAGTGCCTCAAGTGTGTCCTTATTAGGAACATTTCAAAACCCTTTAGTTAGGTCTTTCACTAAGGTTCCCTTGCATATATTTCAAGTGAATGTTGTATCCCAGACTAACCATAATAATAATGTAATACACTTCTGTGAGTGCTGATTTGTCTTTGCAATATTTCTTCTCCAATTTATTTAATTGCCTTGTATTTATATGTTAGAATCAACAAAAATGTTAAAATCGCCAAAATAAATTCGCAGTTAAGTCCTTTAAGTTTGAGAACTTTCACAAAAAGAAAACGTTTGTGATCTCTTTCCCTGGCGGTGGAGCATGGAAGCAATTGGACCGGCCTGATGAAGACAAACTGAACAGTAACCTCCTTTGGCAGGCAGCCAGACCACAGCAAATTCTGCATGGTCAGGGCACATCACATGGATTGTTGTATTATTTAAGAGCCAATAGCAAGAAAACAAAAAGCATGTGAGATGATGGATTTGGTTGAGTGACACAGATTTACGTTATGGAATTTCTAAAATGAACTTGGTTAAGGACCATACATAGGGGACCCAGCTGAGCAGGACTCATTTTCTTTCATTCATTCATTCAGTACTGAGCTACAACTATATGTTCAACACTGTACCAGGCACAGGAGGAGATACCAAAGACTGTTTCAATGAGTAATTTATAATCTAGTTAGAAAAACATGACACACATGAAAACAGTAACAATATGAGGCAATACATTATTGTCAAATGATGATGAAAACAGCTATGATTTATGAAGTACTTTTTCATGAGCCAAGCTTGGTGGTAAGTGATTTATATTTATCCTCTTGAGCATAACCACCCTAGGAGGTAGGTGCTATTACTACCCCCATTTTACAAATGAGAACATTGAATTTCAAACAGCTAGAACAGCATGCCAAAGCTCACACCACTTGTAAATGACAGAACTGGAATTTGAACTCGGTTGGAACTGACTCCAAGATCTAAATTCTTACTAAAGAAATTGTCATGGGAATTCAGAGTATGGGGAGGGCTAATAGGGAAAATTTGGGCTGGCCCTTAAAGACAGGCTTCAGATAGGCAAGGAGGTGGAGGAAAAAGCTTACTGGGTCAAGCATACAGTAAATGCATGGAGACTAGCAAAGGGCTTGTGGAAACCATTATATTAGGCGAGCAGTCCACTGGAATTCACATGGGACCAGATTTTGGTGGAAAATTAATACTGGGCAGAAAATTGTAAAAGTTGTAGGTAATTATCAGCCACGAGAAACTAATGCCAAGTTTCAAGTTGTAGGCCTGGAGATGGACTGCAGGTCAGGCCCACTGAGCTTCTCCTAGGTGGCTAGGGGCGAGGCCGCAGGCGCAGGGGATAGCTGGGGGGCACTACCCTGTCCAGTCGGCCACTTTGCCTTTCCCGCTGGGCCACACTACTCTGCTTCCGCACGAGGGCAGAGACGCGACCAGGGGCAGAGCTAAGATTCTGGCCCGCGGAGGGGCGCCCAGGCGATCGCGATGGGCGAGCTTATTTCTCCCACCTCTGGTGAGGTTAGTAGCCCAACTGGGAGCGTTCTGCTCCGCGGGGGCGGGGGCGGGGGCGGCGGCGGAGCTAGAGGGCCGGGCCGGGGATGGGGTTGTGAGCTCATCTCAGGGCGGGGCGGGACCTCTAGCGACCGAGCGTGTTTAGGGGCGTTTTGGGCCCCTAGTGCAACCGTCCCCCGAACCTTGCTCCACGGCCCCGGCTCCGCGGGTTCCGCTCTGCGCCGCGGGCGGGTCCAGGGGGGCGGGTCCAGGGCGTCCAGGTGCCCGCGACGGAAGGGCCTGTTTCAATAGCCCCGGCTAAGGTTGGGGGGCGGCGCAGAGGTAGGAGGCTCAGAGAGACAAACTGATTCCCGCCCGGAGCTAGGTTCTCCGCTGCTCTTGCGGGCAACCTCGTTTTCCTTCCCCCGGGGCCCGCGACTCGGAGGGTTCCGTACTGCGGCGGAGGCGTGGCCGGGGGCGGGGCTGCGAGTGGGCTGCGGCAGGCGGGTTGGATAGGGTTGGCTGACTGCCCGAAGACAAAAAAGGCTCGACGAGGGCATAGTCGCTCCACACCCGGAACCAAGTTACGCGCTTCTCCCGCGGGGCCGCCCGGGACGCACGAGCGTCGGTAGCGCGGCGGGCCTGGTCAAGGCGGGGCCGCCATAGCGCCAGCCCCTGTATCCGCCCCCGCGCCTTTCAGCCGTAAGAAACTAGTTGGCTCGTTTTCCATTCATACTTAGATTCTGTCATTTAAAGAAGTCCCTACCTCTTACCACCGGGCTCCCTCCTGAGAACTGCCCGAGGCTCTGAGTGCTTGGGAACCAGACCCGCTAGGTGGCCGCACCTCCACGCAGCAGGTCGAACGCCACGGCCCGGGAGCATAGCGGAGATGAGGAGCAGGAGCAACTCCGGGGTCCGCTTGGACGGATACGCACGGCTGGTGCAGCAAACCATCCTGTGTTACCAGGTAAGGAGGGACCCCTAAGTGCCCTCTCAAGGCATTTATTCTACTACCCAGCCCCCTCTTGTATTCTGAGACTGCAGTTCAGAGGTTTCCTCTTTAAATCTAGTCCTTGCTGGCCGTTGTTAACTCCCCACCTCCATTACCACCCCGTCCACTTTACGAGTCAGAGGACCGAAGGGCTGTGCGGCTACGCTTTACAGAATTCTTTGACCACTGTTTGGGATCAAAGATATAAAGAGCCCCGTGGGTGCGCTGGGTACAAAATGCATCTTTTTGCACTGACTCTGCTTCTTTTGGATCGAGGAGGTGTGTGTAGGTTGAACAGAGCACACTGAATGAGGATGGTGAACTCTGGACTGGGAGGACAGTAGACAGGAGTGAAGAAGCTCCCGAGGTCTGCATCTCACTCCGGGTGTGGGGCGACTGCTGCTGTCCCACTCTTGTTAGAGACTACCTTCTAGGGCTTTAGGGCTTACTCTGGTTGCTATTTTACAGATGAGAAAACTGAGGGCCAAAAAAGTTACTGCGGGTAGTAGGGTCAGACCCAAACGTAGGTTTTGCTCCCAAGTTGAAGGGAATCTGTGAAGCTGCCCATGTTGTCTGGCTCCTGTTTTTTATTACCGGCTAAGGTTTTATGTGGGCCCATCGTGTAAGACCACTGGACTATTTTTATTCCTAGTGAAGACAACAGCTATGTTGCTTGCCCTTAATCAACAGCAACTATTTATAGGACCTCCATGTCAGAGAAGGAAGGAAGGGGCATTCTACGGTTAGATGCCTGGCCTTCAAGATGGGAGCCATGGTCACTCGCAAGCCAGTGACCGTTTTCCCTTTAGTCAGTTTCTTAGCCTTGTTTCTTCATTCAGGAAATATTTATTGTGTATCTATTATGTGCAAGGCACTCTGTTGCTGGGCTTACAAAGAAGAATAAACGCTTGCAGTGCAGTGAGATGTATACGTAGGAAATAGGTCCAGAGTCCCTTGTCTGAAGTTCTTGGGGCCAGATGTGGTTTGCAAGTCAGAAATGTTTGGATTTTAGGGAGGTAGTATACATATATATTCTCTAGTAACTGCAGTGGAGTCTGGCAGCACCCCTTAATCAAACACATGATTACTTTCCACATCAGAATATGAATATTCACACTGAGTAGGAAAATTAAAGACTGAATATAGTTTCACATCAGTTCAGGTCACCTTTTGCCACCAAACAAGCTTGCTGCAAACTTATGAAAACACTTTAAATTTTCAGAGTATACTGGCTTTTGAAATTGCACGTGAGGACTGTGGTCCTTATTTGTGGGTGCTTAGCCCAGTTTGGGGAGCAGGGAGGAGTCCTGGAAGAGATGACGTTCAAGTTGAGAACTGAAGGAGGAGTAGGCAGGCAAATGGGGGTGATCTGGTGATTTTTTTCCCTTCCTCTTTGGAATATAATTACTTTCACAAAGTGTTTTAAAATTCAAGTTGAAAATCCTTTCCCTTCACTACTGTGGTGGAAGGAGCTTTAAGGAGAACTGATCAAGCTTGGTTCTTGTGTCACACCCAGGTTTGAAGCTCTGCCTTGAACAGTTTGGGTGAGTTTTACCCAACCTCTCTGAGTCCATGCTCTTATCTATAAAATGGGGATAATAACACCTGCCTCCCTCGAGGTATTGTGAAGAAAAGATGAGTGCCCAGTGTGTTACCTGGCCCTCAGTAGGCAATTAGTAAATAGTGAGTGCTGTTGTGGTGTTATGACTTTGATAGAGGCCACACATACCCAGGCCACAAGTCCTCGCCTCACCACCCTGGCCCATGATGCTCCCTTTCCTGAATGCCCTGTTACAGCTACTAATTGCTCTCTGGTCTTTGAACATAATTATGTCTTCCCATTGATGCGGTGAGATTCTTAAGCACAGAGACCTCATCAGTTTTGTTCCTTTTGCATCAAGCAGTGCTCTCAGCACATGAAAAGTACCCTTATGTCCTTGTTGATAAAATAGTTTCTGCAGGCTCTGAGCCATCTTAGTGACCCAGCTATTGATCCAAGCTTACCTTCCCCCAGGAGCAAAAGAACTGTCTTCCCATTAAAGCAAATCTGCAGCATTGGACTTTCCTCTCCAACATTTTAATGATTAAAAAAAATTTGTCTGCGCCTTTAGTTATATTTATTTTGGGAGTAGTTGGTGATAAGCCCTCATGTTTGCCCTGTTTTTCCCTTCCTGACTTAATAGTCAAGCTCTTCTGGTTAACCAGAACACTCCAAGTACGGTTCTGCTGGGAAATCCATGAGTCTGCACGTGCAGAGTCGCATTCCTTCCCACCTTCCCCCACCCGGCCCCCACCCCGCTCCAACAACTAGTCTTCACAGGTGTAGTGCCCTAATCCATTTAGCACCTCGTTGTCTTCTGAGTGATCCTAGGCAGGTCACCTCTCCCCTCTGTAAAAATGAATGAGCAATTTTGTGCTGTGCGTATTTTACCACAATAAAAATATTGAGTGGTTTCTAAAGTTTGTTCTATCTCCCAGCTCCTGTAGATATGCGCAGATGCTTATGAGGCATTTTTCAATGTCAGCTGTTACAAACGTTGACCTCTGTTTCTGATTTGCTTTTTTTAATTGAAGTATAGTTGATTTACAATATTATGTTAGTTTCAGTTGTGATAACTTGGTGATTCAGTATTTTTATAGATTATATTCCACTTAAAGTTATTACAAAATAAGGGCTATATTTCCCTGTGCTATACAATATATCATTGTAGCTTATTTATTTTATACATAGTACTTTTACCTCTTAATCCCCTCCTCCTGTCTTGCCTCTCCCCCTCCCCTCTCCCCACTAGTAATTATTAACTTGTTCTCTTTTTGTGTGTCTGTTTCTGTTTTGTTATATTCATTTATTTGCTTTTTTTTTAGATTCCACATATAAGTGATAACATACAATATTTGTCTTTCTCTGTCTGGCTTATTTCACTAAACAATATTCTGTAAGTCCACCCATGTTGTTGCAAATAGCAGAATTTCATTCTTTTTTATGGCTGAGTAGTGGTCCATTGTGTGTGTGTGTGTGTGTTTGTGTGTGTGTATCACATCTTCTTTATCCATTCATCTGTTGATGGACACTTAGGTTGCTTCCATATTTTGGATATTGTAAATAATGCTGCTATGAACATTGGGATGTACATATCTTTTCTAATTACTGTTTTTGTTTTCTTCAGATATATACCCAGGAGTGGAAGTGCTGGATTATACAGTAATTCTGTTTTTAGTTTTTTGAGGTCCATACTGTTTTTCATAGTGGCTGCACCAATTTACATTCCCATCAGCAGTATATCAGGATTCCCTTTTTTCCACATCCTTGCCAATATTTGTTATTTGTGTTCTTTTTGATGATAGCCATTCTGACAGGTATGAAGTGATATCTCATTGTGATTTTGATTGGCATTTCTCTGATGATTAGTGATGTTGAGCTCTTTAAACTGAGATCAACTTACATTGATTTCACTTATTGGCAATCATTTAGCATTAAGTATATCAAACTCATAATCATTTGTTAGAGGTAATGGTATGTTCATATCAGCTAGCATGTCAACTAATTCCTTTTCCTGTGTCTGTGAAAGAGAATTTTTTCCATTAGTTATTTGCCAAATGTACTTACTGCTAAATATTATTTGAATCTTTAAGGCAAAGAAGGGAAGGGCTATATTTACAAAAGGATCCTTTTTGCAGGATTGGTTTTGAATATATGGAGAGTATAAATATATACTCTAGGGAGTATCTTCAAATATGTGTTGACTTAAAAAATAAAAAAAGAAATTCCTAGATTTATTTTGGCCTAGATAAGAAATAATAAGTTTGTACATTTCTTCAATATCAGCTGTTATAAGGTTCCTTCAAAAAAGTGTTACGTTCAAAGTGGTGATAAGAGAATATGGATCAGAAAGAAAAATAATGAGCAAGGCAGTGTTCACTATAACTGCAAGTTATTTGGTATAAAAAGCAGATAATTAAGAGACCAGGACAGTAAGTAAATTTAAAGTGAGGAGAATGGGATAACTAAAACATGCAATATGGAACAAATAGTAGTAATAATAAAGACTAGTTTGGGGGAAGGTTAAAAGAAGATATAATTAAATACTGGAAAATAATAACATGGCAGAAGAATGGGAGGAGACTGGAGTTAAACCTGTTTTTTTTTTTTTTTAATTTTAAAGATGTATGTGTATAAGAGACAAACCTAAAACAGAAGATACTGAAAGTTTGAATGTAATTTAGTGGGATAAGATATACTAGGAAAATGCTAACCAAAAAGAAGTTGGTGTAATTATACTTACATCAAACAGAAGATTCTGAAATTTTAAAAATTCTATTATTAAGAATAAAAAATGTAAAAAAAAGAATAAAAAATGTTATCACCAGATGATGAAAGAATAATTCACCAAAAACTAAAGCAATTCTAAACCCATAGAATACTAACACTAATACTAACAGCTTTAAAATACATAAAGCAAAACTTGACTTAATTGTTAACAAATCCATAATCAGAGTGGGAGTTTAAAATTCCCTTCTCTGAGATACTGATGTATCAAATAAATAAATAGGACATAGAAAATGTGAGCACTTCCATAAGAAACAAACTTGATCAAGTATATACATTAGAATCTTGTGCCCCACCAACAGACAATACTTATTCGTTTTAACCTTGCAAAGTATATTTTTCAGAAATTGATGACAAATTAAGGTATAAAGGAAATCTCAAAAAATACTAAAGAATCAACTTTATGCACACCACATTTTTTGGGCAAAATGCAAGAAAATTAGAGAGCAATAACAAATAACTGCTAAAGCCTCCCCCCCCAAAAATGTTTGAAATCTTACTAAGCCCACTTCTAAACATATCTAAATAGATCACAGATATATGTGTCATGTATATATATATATATATATATATATATATATATATATATATATATATATATATAATGTCATATATCTAAGAAGAAATTATAATGGAAATTATGAAATATTTAGAACTGAATGAAAACAAAAGCATTCCAAATACCATTTTATGGGATATAGCTAAAGTGGGATTTGAAGAGAAATTTGTATCATGAAATGTATAATTAGAAAAGAAGGAAGATTTAAAAATTAATGACCTCAAATTGAGAAAAAGACAACAGTGTACCCAAGAAAATAGATGAAAGGAAATAATAAAGACAGGACCAACAATTAATGTAATATAAAATAGATAATAAAGATTGACAAAACCAAAAGCTAATTGTTTTGAAAAGGCTAATAAAAAGGCAAACTTTTGTCAGGGTTGATGGAGGGATGGGAAAAGGGACAAATAAACAGTATTAGGAGAAAATGGGAAAATACTATGAATAATTTTGGCAGTAAATTTTTTTTATTGAAGTATAAATACAGTGGTTTACAATGTTGTGTTAACTTCTGGTGTACAGCATAGTAATTCACTTATACATATATATATTCCTTTTAATATTCTTTTTCATTATAGGCTATTACAAGGTATTGAATATAGTTCCCTGTGCCATACAGTAGAACCTTGCTGTTTATCCATTTTACATATGGTAGTTAGTATCTGCAAATCCCAAATTCCCAATTTATCCCTCCATCACCTCCCCTTCCCTCCTGGTAACCACAATTTTGTTTTCTGTCTGTGAATCTGTTTCTGTTTTGTAAATAAGTTCATTTGTCTGATTTTTTTTAGATTCCATGTATAAGTGATATATGATATTCTTCTTTCTCTTTCTTGCTTACTTCACTTAGTATGACAGTCTCCAGATTCATCCATGTTGCTGCAAATGTTATTTTATTTTTCATGGCTGAGTAGTATTCCAGTGTGTATGTATGTGTGTGTGTGTGTGTATGTATCTTTTTTATTCAATCATCTGTCTGTAGGCATTTAGATTGCTTCCACGTCTTGGCTATTTGGCAGTAAATTTGAAAACATAAATGACAGTTTTCTAGATAAGTGTTACCAATGTCAACTCAAGAAAAAATTACATCCTAATTAAACTGTAACCATTAAAGAGATTGAATTAGTCAAAAAAAAAATCCTAGTTCAAGATGAGTTTAGGACCAAGAAACATTTAGAGGTTTATTTATTCATTCATCTTTGAAGGCTAAGGAATTTGGCTTTTATTCTGAGTAGAAAGGGAAACCCTGAGAGGGCTTTGAGCAGAGGAATGACATCATCTGAATGAGGTTTGGAAAGAATCACTCCACCGGCTGCATAGAATATTGACTATAAGGGGTCAAAATGCAAAGCAGAATGACCAGTTAGGAAGCTTCTACAATTGGAGCATGATGGCTCAGACAAGGTTGGTTCCAATAGAGACAGACAGGAATGGTGGAATTTGGGGGAAATTTTGAAGATGGAGACAAGTTTTATTGGTGGATTGAGTGTAAGGAAAGTAATTCAAGGAGTATCAGATGAATGAAAGGCTGATAATGGGTCAAAGTCAAGTAGCAACAAGACTGAGAGTTGACCATTAGGTTGGTGGAAGTCATTGGTGATCTTGTCAAGCAGCTTATGTGAATGTTAGAGGCAAAAATTGGTTGAAGTGAGCTCAAGAGATAATGGAGGAACACAAACTAAAGATTTTGAGTTTAAACAATTCTTTTGAAGAGTCTGCTGTAAAGGAGAACAGTGATTGGGTGGAGATGTGAGGCTGAAAGGGGTTTATGTGAGAAATTATATACCTGGTGGAAATGATCTAGTAGACAGGGAAAAACTGATAATGCTAGAGTGAGAGTGGGAACTACTGGAGCAAAGATTGTTTATCCATCAAAACAAGAGTGAAGGCAGAGTCCAAGGGCACAATGTTCTCTCTTGATTGTTTCTACTTTCTCAGTGAAACACAAGGCACTGTCATTAGCCAAGAGTGAAGCTGGGGATGAGTTATCAGAGATTTGAAGAGAGGAGAGAAGGTTTGAAATTATTGTCTAGAAGAAAGGAATGGATGGCCCAGGGATTTCTAGTATGATTGTTGGACAGCGCCAAGGGTCATTAATTTCAAGCAAGTTCAGTCAGTATGGCTGCATGTTTTTCTCCGGCTGTACAGGTGGCACCCCGAGCAGTAGGCAGAGTCAAAGTCAACCAGAGCTGGGGTTTCGCCTGGTGAGTACAATGGAGTGAGAGAGGGGCAAGGAATTAACAGATGACCCCTATCTTAAATAAACTGCTTCAGATAAAAGATAAAGAGGGATAACTCTCAACTCCTTTTATATCCTAAGATACCATAGTCAAATAAGACATAATGAGAAATAGTTATGGGGAAAATTCACTTATGAATATTGATGCAAAAATACAAAATAAAATACTAATGACATGAATCTAGCAATGTATAAAAAATACATCATAATCAAGTAAAGTTTATCCCAGTAATGCAAGAAAATTTACTTTAAGAAAATCTATTAATGTAATTTACCACATTAATAAATTAAAGGGAAAAAGGCTTTAACTTTATCTGTAACATTTTATATCTTTTTTAAAAAGGAAGGAATCTGGTACCGTTATGGTGGGATGCTTTCATTCGTTTAATCTGAGTGAGAGTATTGGTTATGTTGTTCTCTCTGCTTTCCTATATGTTTGAGATTTTTATTATATTATAAAAATTAAGGCCATATTAATAAACATAGTCTAGGAGTAGCCTAGGAGTCAGCTTGGATTCCTTCTGTTCCCTCATGCCCCACCAAAAAGTGAGAGAATGTACTAATGAATTAGATTACCAAAATCTATCTCAGCTCCACCCACTTCTCACCATGTTCACTGCTACCACCCTAGTCCAGGCCACCATCATCTCATGCCTGGACTGTCCCTCTTGCCTCCTGATTCATTCTCTGCTTCCACTCTTGGCCCCTCCTCCCCAGCAGTAAGCAACCTTACATCAAGCACCAGACTACACTGCTCTCCCTTAGGCTCCACCAAGGAAGAAGACCTCCCTCGCCTCCCTCCTTGATGCCCTCATAGCAGGATACACATCCCCTTTGCTGCACTTAACTAAGTTGGAATTTTACATCTATTTGTGTGATTTGAAATGGATGAATTCCCACTAGACTATAAAGTCTGCTGTGTAGGACCAAGGATTTCTTTTTGATTACCATTTTATCCTTGGCACTTAGTACTTGGCAGTTGTAGAGATTTTAAAAACAGTTGTTGATTGAATGAATAAATGAATGAAATAAAATGCTTACCACATAGTCTGTGTACTGTAGTATGTGCAGTTAATAAATGACCACTGCTGTTGTTATTATTATTCATCAGGCTTCCACCACACACCCATCGTTTGGTGGGTTCTTAGGACCTAATTGTATTTCCATAAGAAGAGATGGGCCAGGGTCTGGGCGGCCCGTGGTGGGGACATGCACATACACACTTTCGGTGCTACCTGAAGCCAGATGCCCCCGCCTCCAGGGACCTTGCAATGGCTCTGCTCTGGCTGCCAGCCTCGGGGTCTAAATTTTTTTTTAAAAAAAGAGAGGGAGAGAGTCCAGAGTTCCTGTGACCTGTCTGTCCTTTGTCCCTAGTCCAGTTTACTCTGTAAAGAATTTATTTAACAGCCAGGCTGGGAATGAGAACAGTTGTGGTCCAGGGCATGCACAAGCATTCTGGGCAGCCCTGAGTCCAAAAAGGGCAGAAATGATATTTTTACCCCGTAATCAGACAGAGACTACCTGACAGTTGGTTGTCTGGTCTGTGTGTTGACCCGAGAAAGAAAACACTTGCTAGATAGCATTTTCTCCTTCCTAGTGTAATCCAGGGCCCTGCCTTCCGTCACCTTCCACTTCAGATCGTTTTGAGTACAGCCTGGAGGAGGGCTTTTGCTGTGCTCTTTTCAGGATAGCCTTTACATATTTTAGTGCAGATAAAAACATTTGAGTAATTCAATGAAAAAAAGTCCTTGACTCTTCCATTTACAAATAAAGGACTGTAAACCCATACAAGGGAGAGATTTAGAATTGTTTCAGGTTTTGCAGGGATCCAAAAATCATCTAGTCAGATCACCTAGTCTCATTTTACATAAAGAATTCCAGCCAGGGGAGTTGAGGGAATCTTTTTCTAGGTCATCCTTCTAGTGAGCTGACAGCCCCATGATAAGCACTCGGTCTTATTGGAAAGAGGCCAAAAGAGGGGAGATAAATACTTTAGACATACCAGATTGCTGTGAATACCAAATAAAATTGCATTCAGTAATAGAATGAAATAAATATCACATCTGCCTCACAATAGGCAGGGAGAACATAATTAATGTTCATAAAGTACATTTAGAGAAATGGAGTTCTCGAGCAAACAGGTTACAGACCTATTTGAAAATTTGATGACAGCTGAATATCCTATTCTTTCCTGAGAAAAATGCTCACACAAAAGTTCCAGGAGTCTCATGGACCTCCAGCTCCCTGCCTCCCCAAGCCCATCTGTGGAACTCCTAACAGACTCCCTGGAGAGCCCAGAGGCAGAGTGACAGGTGTCATGCCGCTGTGCTCTGAACCTGAACCTAGTGGAATAAGAGTCAGTCTTATCATTGAAAATATCGAATAGTGATATTTGCAATTTTCCTGTTCAGGTGAAAGGTTGCTAGTGTGTCACCCAGTAATCCCTTGATAGCTCAAACTTTAAGTGTGACCAGGAGAATTCTGACAACCCTATTGAGTTTGAATGTGTTCTGTAAGTTTCGACAACACCAGGCTAAAGACTAACCCCTCAGTAATCCCCCACCTTACCGCAGGAATTGGCACAAGAGGCAAAGAATTAAAATCTCCTAAGAGGGTGGTAAAGTCATTTGCACATTTGATTGTAGCTAAGGGGCTCAGAATGTAGCTAAGGTTTCTGTGAATTTTGTAAGTTTTAAGATTAGCATTGGGATCTGGAAGGAAGCTAGAACCAAGCTAGGATGAAGTGGATGCCTGCAATGCTTGGCTTCCAACCCATTTTGTTTGCCTGTAAGCCATCATTCAGTCATATGAGATGATGCAACTGGGTGGGCTCAGGACAGCTTGCAGCTTGTGCATTATCTGAAAACCCAGAGAGGGAAGTCTAATGAGCAGCAATTTAGAAAAAGA